>NW_009219267.1:0-18441 GCF_000690835.1 Fulmarus glacialis
CCCGCTGGGGCCCGAGCGGTGCTGGGCACAGCACGGGCAGGCCTGAGACGGTCCTGGGTCTGTATCCGAGGCAACTTGGTTTCCCGTCTTGCTTTTCAGGGGAACGGTTTTCCAAAGGCATTTAGTTACTTGGGAGTGGTGAGCCCTGAACTCTGGCTGTCAGAGGAACCAGGAGTTTAACACCCGGCAGGAATCTACCTGCAGTCCTTGTGCGTGGCAACTGAGTCCCTGGATGCTGCTTTGAAAACGCACTTTGCAGGAAGCTCTGGGTTTAGGGATTCTTGTGTGTGTGTGTGTTAAACGTTTTTGTGTTTTTTGCAACATTTCACCAAAACGTTTTTGTGCTTTTGCAACATTTCACCAAAACAAGTTTGGAACAGCTGGTAAACACAGTCACTGGAAAATCAAACTCTTTAAAGCGCCATATATTACACTGCATAAGAACATGAAAGACTGTATTCAGGCATGTAAGTAACTACAAAATGTCAGAATACAAAGATAAATGGTCCACAAAAGAAAATGCCATGTGCGAGATGATAGTGTTTATTGAGAGAGGACTTTGTACGTGCTGGTAGCCGTACTCTACCCTTGAAGAAAAAGTGCCAGTGAAGCTTTCGTAACTGAGACGCTGAATTAAGGTAAACACTGCGTATCTGATGTTGGTTCCAGACTGCTAAGTTTCAGTCAGAATAATTTAAGGTGAAGTTTAAATCGGAAACCTTTTGTATTTCACTAGAACTACAAGGTGTAACAGTTTCTCAGTTTTAGGTGTTAGATGATAAACCAGATCAACGTGACAGGAGTTTTTCCTGCTACCACGAGACTGGCCCAAATTTCTCTTACTTAGACCCATCACAAGATAGTCAGCTATCTTACAGTTTTTGTCTGAAGACTTCTTTTAAAGACAGAGCGAACGTCCTGGGATGTTGGTCGGTTATACTTCTGGAAGCACGAGGCTCTCTTGATCGCCTTGTTCTGGCTTTGTTTTTCTGAAGTCTGACTTGAGAGAGCCAAAGTCCTCCCTCCTCTATATATGGTTTTTAAGGAGCTGTCTGTGCTGTCTCTTCCTTCCTCCTGTCCCCTGCTGCCCTGGCTGTGACATGCTTGTGGTGGGCTGGAGACCTGCCTCGGGGATGTGCCGCTCACCTCATGGCTGGGGCAACTTGAGTAAGTGTTTGAGCATCCCACCAGCTCAATGCAACCTTGAACGTCCCTTTGCACCTGACCAAATCCTTGACAAATGTCGTGCAAGGTTCCCGCGCAGCTAGCACAGGATTGATGTGTTTTCTGGAAAACAATACCGACACTGCGGACGGCAGACCCTCGAGCTCCCCTTGGCAGCCGCCCTCGCCCGTAAGGTGCGTGTGCCTCGAGGAGGTGCCCAGCCTCGCGGCCGCTGTTGGCATCCCTGCGTGTGGGCAGCATCCAGGTGGCTCGGGGAGGGGATGGGGAGCAGGATGCGATCAGAGGGTGGGTTAGGGCCCCCCAGGCCGGGGGTGCCTGGGGCTCTGCGGGGCTTCCTCCACCCGGGCTGCCACCAGGGCAGGGCAGGAGGCCAGCAGTGCTGCTCAGCGACCTTCATGGTTCTTTCCCCGCACCAAACCTTAGTTCTTGGCATTGACTTGGGGGTAGGAGGAGCGTCTCCAGAAGAAGATACTCTTCCTCGCTCTGCTCCTCTTTCACTGTGAACCAAGTGATACTTGAGGGGCACAGTCACAGCTATTATCTGTTGCAGTGTTATCTGTTCACTTAAGCCTTAGTTGGGGGATGTTGAGAATAGGAGCTTTGGATGCTTGGTTTAATTTCTGCATGGTGAATCAAAGTCACGCCTGCCTTGACAACCACAAAAAATAGCTAGCACTTTCAGAATACAGTCTTTGCTGCTGCTTGACTAATCTCCTGCAAATGCCAGTTTATTAATAGAGCATCCTTACTTTTTTTCCCCTTTCCAGTGTTCCCGATGTGCTCTGTCACTCCTATCAGCACACAGAGATTATGATAAAAACAAAAGCAACATCATTTTCAAACTGTAAATTTCCTTTCTGGGAAGATGACAAATACTACTGCAGGGCAGGTTTCTAGAGCCAGGTTACAGAGTTTCTGTTTTGGAGCCAAACCAGCAGATTCAAAGTCAGGCTGCCACAGCGTGAGTCTCGGGGAGGAAGTCGCCAATGCTATTCGATCCCACCTCTTCTCTAGAATTTCATCTTGTCCTTTTAATAGATCAATAGCGCAGATGGGAGAGCTGCAAAATCAGAAGTTGAAAATAAGTAAGTTCTGGTTCACCTTTGTTAGCCGAAATATTACAGAGTGGAAAAAGAATTGCTCCTCCCGACCTTCGCACGCCCGTGCAGAGGTTGTGGCCGCGGAGGGATGACTGGCACGAGGAGGACGTGCCCCACGCAGCACACCTGCAGCGCTGGGCCCGTTGCCTAAAACCTGCCAGGTTCAGAGTCTGGGCGGCTGCCATGTAAATGTTTCAAAGGGGAAATCATACCAGCCCTGTGCCTCTGCATGCGGAGCTGGCTCAGCTGTGTTCGTCTATGTGCCTTCATACATGTCTGCACTGCGGTGGTAAATACGTGCAGCTCTCTTGCTTCCTGCCACAGAAGCGCTGCCCACAGCGTTTGCAAGAGTAGCGAGGGAAAACCATTGAAAATGCCAGGCAACACCTGCAGGTGAGCAAAACCACTTCTTAAATTATTGAAGCAATACCAGAGTTATGGGAATGTCAAGGAGCCAGGTCGCTTTATGGGACTCTGATGCCCACGGGGAGGGGAACAGCCCCTCGCTCCAGAGGGAACCCCCGCAGGTGTTGGGACAAATGTGTTGGCACCTGGACCTATGCAGATGCCAATGCCTCGAGTTTGATTTGTCATTGTTCGCTAAAGCAAAATCTGTTAAAACACAAAGATAGATTCCTCTTGTTTACCCCAATACAAAGCCCCAGGTGAGGATGTATTTTTGGAGATGGACCATCTATATGACTCAGAGCAAAGTCAGAGGAAACCTCAGAAAAAGGCTGTTGTGCTGCTAGCAATTGCTAATTACATTCATGTAGTAAAATGTAATGCTGTTGACCCATGGCAATAAAGCTTTGCCTTTCCTTCACCTGATGCGTTGGCTCTGAAGGATTGCTGTTCCCCTCACGCAGCCCGGGCTGCCCCAGCAGTGTGGCAGGCAGCAGAGTTTGAGGCAAGTCTTGTTTTAAGTTGCTTACAGCATTACAGAAAAATCCTTTGAGAGGGGAACAAGTATGTACAACAAGTAAGAAGTCTTTACCCAAGTAATTTTTAGATGCTTCTTGCATTTGTTGTAAGGATTTAATTCTGAAAGCTTCCAAGTCATCTCCATAGCACTGGAAATTCAGAAAATCCCAAACTGAATAATGGTGGTGTGGGGTTAGAAAAATGCCCCAGTGTGTCAGGCTTGCTGCCTTGGCCCACGCGTTCAGCCTGTGCGGTTATAAATGCGGGACCCCGGGGAGGGACGGCAGCTTCAGCGCAGCCTGTGCCGCATTGCGTTCCCAGCATGACCGCAGCGTGCCGAGCTGATGCGATAGCACCTGGCAGTGCAGAAGCAGTAGTGGCTGGTTCAACTCTGAACGGATTAGGGTAGCCGTACCCTAGATTTCAAGCGTGGCTCAGTAAGCCAGGCTGCTTACTGCTTCACTGCGGAGCAGAACAAGACGTGGATAATATATTCCCTTGCAGTGCGGGGCAGGAGCCCTTGGGAGGAAAACCCTGCCTCGCCTAGCCCTGGGCTCTCCTCTGCCTGTGAGTGCAGCTCGTGGATTCAGCCGCATAAATGAAGCGCCCGGTTTGTGTTTCACCGAGGCAGAGCAGCGGCAGGGGACGCGGGAGCTGTGCAGCCCGCAGCGGAGCAGCGCGCACCCGGGGCAGGAGGAGCGGTGGGGACAGCCCCACAGCCATGGCCATGCCCGTGTGGTTTGGAAGAAGGGGCTGGGAGGATGCGTTTTATTTCCTACATCTCCAGCTGGTGCTGCTGTGTCACTGTCAAGTGATGTTGCAAGTATTAGGGAGCTGAGATAACTTCCCGAGGGCCCCCACCGTGGCAGGGGTATGTGAGCAACTTTTCCTCGTGTGTGTGTGTGCACACCTCGAGGGACAGCAGCATTTCCCTGTGTTATGCATGTGCATGGTTGTTGCTGGTGACCTCTCCACCACACTTCTGCTCCCGTGCCACGGTCCGCCTTGCTTTTGCCATCATTTCTTTAGTGAGGACTCACATCGTGGCATTTGTCACAACCATAGTTTCTAGGACTTGCAAATACAGAGGTAGAGCAGAGTCCCTTTGCCTCCCCTAACAGGGTGCACCCATGGGAAACTGGTGAGGGCCTGGGGGCGAGGGCTCCCTGTACGGACCTGTCTGATGCCCAAGAGCATCGCTTTGCTTCTGCCCAGGTTTGCGCCCCGCTTGTGGGTGCCCGGTGACCCGGGAAAGCTACGGTGCTGACCTGTGGTGCTTTTCCATTTCCCATCCTTGAACTCCAGCTCCCCTCCCTCCCTGCCAGCCCGAGCAGCCCCCCTTGTTTGCCAACACATCTTTGTAACTTGGGTGTGAAATGGTTAAGTTTCATTTTGGAAAGTTTGAACAGTCTGAGGTACATGGTAGTTAGAGTTGCTGCTGTCAGCTTTCAGAGTAAAGGGAATTAGCCATGCCCGTTCCATCAGCTTTTGTGAAATCTCAACTAAATTCCCATGCATTTCTGTGTAGTTATCTTCTCCAGCTAATTGTGTCCTATACAATCCATCACGGCTTTGACTTTGTTGCTTCAGTAATGGAAAAGTCTCCAGGTTCAGACAAATTCCCCATGCAGAGGCAGAGGTACTTATTAATGTGCAAATTAAAATTATTTATGCTGAAGATATCTGCAAACCATTTTCCACCAGAACTGCAGAAAATTTGGTTGATCTGCATCACTCAGACGGAGTGGAAGAGTGCCTGTGCTAGAAATAAACAGAAGAATAGCATCGAGAGCCGTAATATAGCACTCTAGGTAGGCAAAAAATGTCAGCAACGAAGGAAAGAAGCAAAGAGAACAATAAAGCATGAAGAAATTATTTGCTTCGGGGTTTCTTGTCTTTGCCTTGCCTACGAGACAGCAAACAGTGTCTGCTCGCCCAGAGTTCAAGCGACTGTTCCCTCTTCTCTGCAATGTTCAGCTTTGGGCCTGGAGACCCATCAGGTGGAAAGGTCCACGAGCACATAAAGACTTTTGGAATGGGTTTTATTTAAATCTTTGAGCGTAGCCCTTCCTTCCTCCCCGAGTCTTCCCAGCCTGTGTGAAGAAAGGGGAGCTGGGTGAAGCCCAGCACTGCAGGCTTGAGGCATCACCCTGCTTTAGACTTGAAACTTGCTGCCAATCAGCTGCTACAAGGTGACACGCTCCTGGGTCAAGCCTTAACCTACCCTCCCGTTTGTCTGTCCGAAGCCATCACGAATGTCCTCTTTGGCTTCCCTACCGTAGGCTGGAAATCACAGCAAAATTGCCCAGTCCTGCGGACCAAAGCAATCCCAAGTTACTTGCTGGTCCAGACTTGGGGTAATTTCTGCCCATGCTAAATTTATTCCAGGGCTATCAAAGATTTTTGGCATTGCACAAATAGGTAATTCAAGTCAAGTGTAAGTGAGGCTTAGCTCTGTGTTGATCTTTAGCCTGTCCCCCATGCTCATCTCTCCACCTCCCTTCTCCTTTCCACTGCTTCAGTGCTTATGGTTCGCAATGTTTGTTACGGGGGTTTTCTCATTTGCTAGGTTGAAAAAAGCTGGTAGCAGGCCAAAACTTTTAGGCTGCTTGCTTTCTTTCCTGGGACTGTTAGAGAGAAATAAGGTCAGGAAATAATGAAATATGGCTTAAGAGAGAATATGCCACTTAGCCAAGGCAGATACCTATCATCCTCGGAAGATGAGAGCCACAGTAGAGTGCAATTCAGATATATCCTGCAATGAAATAAAATACTGTTAAGTGTGTTTCTGCAAAGCACTTGTCGTGTAGTGACCGCATCCGCGGTGGCCTCCTACTTGTTTGTGGTTTGGTTTGGTTTTGGTTGGGGTTTTTTTGCCGCTGTTTGTGACTGAGCTCTGGGAGTTTGTGCCTGGTACAGTCGCAAGGGTATTGCCCTCAGTCGCCAGCCGTGTGACGGTCCTCGGCAGGACTGGCTGATGCGCTGGGCTGGGCTGGGGAGGGATGCGCAGGTCCCGGCTGGTGCTCTGCCTGCCCCGCTCCGTGCTGCGGGGCCGTCTCCCCGGGGAGGGCACGCCGCTGCCCACCAAGGCAGATCTGGCAGGAGCTCTGGGCTGCTTGCTCTGCCGTGCTGCGAGCCAAAGAGCCGCGCGGAGCCTGGGCAGTCCTGTGCTCCGTGAGCAGCGCGTGGGGAGGCGGGCGAACCAGAGCAACACCTTTGCTGGGTGGCTTTTAGCAGTGGTGCACTTGGCATCTTTCGCCTTCTCGGGGAAGCCTGCCAGTTCGGCTGGCGGGGGATGTTTTACCGCACCCGCAACTGCCGCTTCTGCCAAATCATCAGGGACATTGGGTGCTGTGCACTTGGTTTTACATGCAGATAAGCGAGAGGCAAAGGTTGGTGCTTCAGAGGGCAGTGCTTAGCCTGAATGTATTCTGGACTCCCCTTCACATTTTATGGAGGTTGTCTCATCTCTCATTACTGTACGTGTCTATACAATATGTGTTTTTAAAAAATAAAAGGGTCAAAATTTAATCTGGAGTGCCAGGAAGGAAGGTGTTGTGAGAATGCCTGGTATTTTAGCTTACCCATACCACCTCCAGCATTCAGCCTGTTTTTCACCGTCAGAGGAGTCCTAGCATAGCCTTCATTTCAAAGATGACTCATTTCCCTTTCTGTAATACTCTTACGTACTAGTGCTAATAATAATTCTACAAGTGGAAGTCATTATTATAGAGGACTGCTGATAAACTGGCTGGTCCTACCTTGCCTCTCAGATAGTATCATGGATGGTAGCCTCGATGTTTTATGTTCTGTTGGAGAGAGTAATTTTGTTTTCAACCCTGGAATTTAAGTAACTTCCAAAGATGTGCCTGCATGCTTTTGGAAACTGGTGGCATTAACCAAATAAACTCACGCAGCGGTTTCTTTAAGACACTTGTTCCTTGAGCCTTTGTTTACTGTGAACAGTCCGGGCAGGTATGTGCTGGCTGCCCTGTGCCCCATATATCGGGGTGAAGGAGGAGCAGCCAGGCGTGCCGCAGGTGGTGCCGATAATAAGGCAGTGATGTGGCTCATGTGGTGAGGGATAAAGGATGCAAAGGCAGCAGCAGCCACTTTTCCAGGCTCTGGCATGCCCCCTGCGGCATGCCCCTTGCTGTAGAGTGGGGGATGAAGGAACGTGACATTTTGGCTTTTTCCTGGTCCTGATTTGTGAATCCTGATGTCTTTCTTTTAATGTGAAGCCATTTTTTAAATGGCTGGTGGGAAAGAGAGGGATGCAATGTGGCTGGTGACAACTGTGGCAGTGGATGATTGTGTTGCTGTTCTGGCATATGGCTAACACCAGCACGTGAAGGGTGTTATTTTAAGACCCCTCCTTTACTAGTGGAAGCGTGAGAAGCAGAACAGCGAGCTGTCTCGCACAGCAACGGAGCTTTCGTGGCAGATGTCAGATAACCTGATTTTTGTATTTAAAAAAAAAAAAGAAAAAAGGTTTGCTTTGTTTTGTAGAGCTTGCTTTGCATATGTCTCGCTGCACTATCCAAAGGAAGGATGGGGCAACGGAAAGCAAATAAATCCTCCAGGGACAGCCTGGGTGACTTTTGTTCGCATCCTTCGCACTGTGGATGCTGAGAACCCATTGCCTGTGGGAAGGGCGTGCTGAGGAGCAGAGGATGGCAGCACGGCGGGTGCCCTGGGCACTGCTGGATGGGCTGCACCTCTCGGGGATGCTGGCCAGCTTTGCCTCTTGCCTCTGCTTCCCATCGCTACTGCTTGCAGCGACCTGAGAATACAACATTTCCCCCCAAAATCACTGCATTGCAGTGCTCAGCAGGTAATTACTGGAACCCTTGCTTAAACCTCTGGTGTCCCAAGCAGGGCACAAAAGCCCTTTGTTAGGGAGTTAGGCAGGAGAACTGGTACTTTATGTTGCTCGTCCAGTTTTCTCTCTGCTGCCTCCCCAAGGATTATTATTTAATAACCACACCAGTGGTGCGTCCCAGCGGGGTTCCTGCAGCACCTTGTGCGGTGGGTGGAGTGGGAGCTGCTGGGAATGGGAGAGCGGGTGCTGCCCTCGGAGAGCTGCTGCGTGGAGCTGGGAGGGACGCGGCTGGGCAAGGTGGTGATTTGAAGGTGGTGGCAGAAAAATTTCTCTTATACCTGTTTGCTTTGCAGGAGAGGGGTTGTAAGGGATAGGGAGGAAACGTAAACTTCTCTAGCGCGGGGTGGGAGCCAGCTGTCCGTCTCACGCCATCCTGTATTGCTGCATCTCGTCAGCGAACCCTCCTTTTGGTCCCACTTCTGATCAGGTTACAACATGGTGCAGTAAAACTGCCGCTTCCTTCACTGACCGGGATAATGGAAACCCCTTTAATAATTCAGGGGATACCTTCTGCGCTTGGGGTGGTGGATTTTGCAGGAAAAAGCGCAGAAATGGAGGTTGTTCTCGGGTGGGCTGGGTGGGGGTTGCCCGTGCTGACTGACAGCCTGTGGCCTTTCCTCTCCCCAGATAGTGATGTACATCGGCCAGGTCTCCAAGGACATCCTGAAGTGGCCTCGGCCCCTCTCGCCACCTGTCGTCAAGCTGGAAATGAGGACGGATGCAGAGTACGGGATGCCTTCCACCCACGCCATGGCAGCCACTGCCATCTCCTTCTCCTTCTTCATTGCAACCATGAACCAGTACCAGGTAGGGGGTACAAAAAGAAAACAAACAAAATAGCAAAAAGAAAAGCATGTGTCTGCCTCCAGCAAGCTACAGAAAACTAGCGAATCCAAAGCTGTTGCCACTTCCAGAGGAGCTCTGTATTTCTTTTCACAGACGTGTATTTTTCCCAGTTGTTACCCGTAGCTGGCCGATCATAGACACAAGAAGAAATTTAGTGGAAATCTCCTTTCTTTAGCACGAAGCCCACTCAGAGCCGCGGGCGGGGTGTGCCGCCCTGCTGCGGTTTGGCGGGTTCGCAGTGTTTTCGCATGCGGGGTGACCGTGGAGGGAGCCGCGGTGCTGCTGCGGAAGGTGCCCGGGTCAGTGTTTTGTGCTCGCCCCGTGCCTGCCAAGCCAACGCTGCACATCGGGAGACGCCGGCTCCCAGGGAAGCCGAAGGAGCTCTGCGTCGCCTGGTTTTTGTATGATGCAGGAAAAGCATCCTTGGAAATCCCCTAGCTCTAACCCGTGTTATACTAATAGCATACAACAGGATTTGAGAGCCTGTTTGTCAGAGAAGTAACAGCAGCCTCCCCTGCCCTGGAGCTGTAGGCTGCTGGGGGAGATCTCATAATTATTTTCCCCAAACCTTCAGCCTTTTATCTTTCTAAAAGGTTTATTTCCCAGAAACTCATTTCTCCATGATGATTATTTTTGTTTCATTTTATGAATACAAACGTGTGTTTCCTGTACTCTAGCAATAATAACTTCCTGGCTGCATCGTATTTAAGCGTGTTTCTCAGCCCTCTCAAGTGTATTTCAAAGATAAACCCGTGTAACCGAGAGGGCTCGCAGTACGGCCGGGGGTCTCGCTGTCGCGGTGTCCCTGGGTGTCCTCCCCGCGGTGCCAGTGTGTATGCAGGGACAAAAGGTGGCCACCCCTTTGATGAAAGGTGCTGTGTCCTGGAGCTGTAACTCATAGAAACGGAGATCTCTGAATTACAGGGGGATCTCTGAATTAATTTAACTTCCAGACTCATCCGGTCCCAGCCGCGAAGCAGCGGGCTGTGCTCCTGCCCGCGGCGCAGGGATGAGCGAGCAGGTCAGTGGTGCCCAGCGCTGCGCTGCCAGCCTCCTGCTCCCTGGTAGTTGTACGGCAACTGGTCGGAGCAGCTTGGCAGTGGGATGGGGCCGGGGAGCAGGAGCCATAAGACAGGATATTTTTCAGCCCTGGAAGGCCAGATCCATCCCACGTGTCAGATCTGCCAAAAAGACCTGTCAGCAGCACTTTCGCCGCCTCCTCGATTGATAAGCTACCAGTGGGACACGCAGCTCTTCACGGGCTGTCTCGTACTTCTTGGAAACTGCCATGAAACAATAAAGCTACTGTAAAATAATTAAATTAATTAATTGCCTCTGTTAAGAAGGAAAAATCTACCAGTACATTATGCTGCTATCTTCTAAAGCTGCCCTAGTCATCAATTACCAATCTGGACTAGCTCCCAGGCTGCCTGCTGAGGGGGGAATAAAGTGGGCGTAAATTCTCCAAAGGCTTAACGAAGTGAGAAAAAAATAGTGTTTTATGAACTGGGAGTGACATCTGCAGCCGGGTCTGAGCTCTCTATTCCCAGGGCTAGAGTACGCCAGGGGAAAGGGCCAGAAGCAAGTTGTTATGCTTAAAATTTCCACAGAAGCATTTTTGCGCTGACCTATGGCCACCCTGGTCAGTCATCAGCCCCGCGGCAGTAGATGGAGACTTTGTGTCAAATCGAGTGAATTAATTTCATTTATTTATATTTTGGGTTGGTTTATTTTTTTCAGAAAAACGTCCTTTACGGACTGAAAGGAGCCCACCAGCCCACTCGGTTTCAGGATTTGAATGCGTAGATTAAGGGCTAATATGTTAAGCTTATTCTTTACCAAATGTGTGGGGTTTTTTTGCTTTTTAAATGTTGATTTATTTCAACACTTCTTTGCATGTTCATAGGCAACTCAGAGAGGGAATAAAGCAAAACCAGCTTCATAAGAAGATGATTAAGCCTTAAGTGTCACAGGGAAGAGCAGCCCTGACTACTCTAATAGCTGGACTGCGGTTTTCAGCCCAGACATTGATTTCCCCCCCCCCAGCCCGCTGCTCAAGGACTATTGATCACGCTTTGGCCAGGCTCTGCGGCTATCGCGTTCCCCTCGGGTGATCTGAGGCCGCAGTTCAACCTCGGGCATCGCTCGTACAACGTGCTGTACCTTTTTTCCTTAAGGTCTTTAGCACTAACATGGATTTTGCAGGTGGATATTGTGGGGAAAAACTCTGCAAATGCCATCTGTTTCCCAGGTTTCCCCACGCTAGGACTAGACCTTTGCAAAAGCGGGCACCACGGATAACGAAACGACCTTCCAGCAGGATTGCACGTTGGCCGATGTGAGGTCTCGTCTCGGGTCACGTTAATCTCTTTGGGAAAGTACAGCTCAGGAGCCGCTTCCCAACACGAGATCCTTACGTCGGTCCGGCTGCTTGGATGTTTTATTTTGGATATATACTGATGTTAAAGTGGGTGTAATGTGTATTTATTTTTTTCCCTGTTCACAGTATCCGTTCGAACTAGGCCTGGTAGCAGCGTTTGTGTTTTCGACGCTGGTGTGTCTCAGCAGGCTCTACACGGGGATGCACACCGTCCTGGTAAGGGTGCCCCGCGCCGCCCCGCGCCGGCCCTGCCTCCCGCTCCGCGTACCCAGCGATCCCCAGCTCCCACTCTTCAAGCGATGCACGGCCTGCCTTGGCCCTGCCGCTGCAGGAGTACAGCAGTCATGCCACTGAATTTGAGGCTGTATGTTCAAAGGCAGCTGTGAGGAAACCCTCAGGCTATTGCTATTTGAATCCGCAGGGGAATTATTTATACCGTGAGGGAAGCAGCAGTGCGCGTGGGCTGAGGAGCCGGGTGAGGTCGGTGTGGCATCCGAATTGTAGTTCTCTATTTTGAAATTTTAATTGCGAGGAATGCACTTGGGCAACTGACGCTGCTCCTCAGCTAAGCCTTTTGTGCAACAGTATCGCTGTTGTCAGTGAGAAATATTCTGGGCTGGTTTAGCCTGGGAGCGTCAGGGAAGGAATAGCAGGTGGGTGAGTCACGCCGGCGACCGGAGAGCGGAGGGGAGGGTAAAACGTGACAAGTGAGCTGCCGTCGGGGGCTGGGGGACAGCACGGCTCGTGTTACCGTACAGGGACATGGCACTTAAGAAAATATTATGACAAGCTTCTCGTTTTCAGCTGGTAGGAAATTCATTCTTAAAGGATTGAGATGCACAAATACTTTCTTCAAAAATAATCATAAAATGTCTCTGACTTCATGTGCCAGACTTGTTGGGCACAGTTGTTTAGAGATGTCAACCCTGCTTTAAGAACAGATTTCAGTGTAACTTTGATTTGGCAGTAGCTGGTTCCTTCCTGACAAGAGGAATTGTTACTGATCTGTTATATGTAATGGTCAGGGGGGTGGTCCAGCTGCCTAACTATGGATAAAAACTGCCTGCTACTTCCCTGCAGGAGTTTGATAGGCATTGTTTGCTGGTTGCATATGCATAAATAATTGCATTTTTTTACCGAGTAATAATTATGTTTGTAATAAGGAGGCTTGATGACTGTAAGAAAGGGAGCCCTTATGAGATTAAGGTTATCTATAAAATATAGCTTGACCTTCCCTTCCAGGACTAGTGGATCAAAACAACATCTTAAATCGAAGCTGGAGATGCCCTTTCTTGACTAGTGACCTTAAGTCAATCAGTAAAAATTCTTTGCATACTTCCCTTGCTGGTCCATCATAATGAAAGACTCCTCTAAATTTAGATGAATTTTAGGGTAAAGAAGAAAAAGTCCTTTGTGCCTTTGACATGATAAAAAAGGGCTTTAAAATAAAAAAAGCTCCTTAGTTGAACTGTGAGCAATGCTGCCTTTCAAAAGGGCAAACGTACTTTGCCGGGTCTTCATCCCGTGCGTGCCATGGTGGGGACGGAGCTGGGGAAATGGCTGATGGTCACAGCTGCCCAAACGCAACCCCCTTCCCTCTGCGGTGCCATCTGTCCCACCTGCGGTGACAGGTTCTGGCGTCCCACCTGCAGTGACAGGTGCTTTCGGGGAAGAAGTGCGGTTCCGAGACGTTTACCACACTTTGAGGGACGGCTTCACCCTGAGCTGCCCGAGATAGCGCGGGGCCGAGGCGCAGCGGCCGCTCAGCCAAGCCACCAGCCGAAACAGCCTCTATCTAATGAGTTCTTAACTGAGGTCTGAGTAGAAAATGAATACCGACAGGACATAATTGTGTATTAAGCAATCATAATATTTTAGTAAAGCAAATGAATGGGTAAAATATACCCACCAACTTAGTGTAACTGTATTTTTCCTGTTTGAGGAACCAGAAAAGGAGTAGCAAGGTGGTTGCACAGTGCTTTGCTACAGCTGTAGCTGGAGCTCTGGCACGGGAGCTCATCTTCTGTAGCCTCAGCTCTACAAATCAGTCTGCATTTCAGCATTGCTGGTGTTGCTTTTGGGCCAGGAGCAGCCTCAAAAAGCACAGTCATGTCAGTAGAAGAGATGTCACCATTAAAGACCTTCTGGAGAGGCAGTAAACTGGTATGAGAGCTATCTGCATCATTATAGCCATATCAGAATGAATCCTAAGCTTGGGGAAAAGGGAACAAACACCCGTTGCCTGGGCTGTTACCAGGAGAGCATCACCCAGCTAGAGAATGGGGTGGATGCAATACACTTGCACTGCTGAGAGATAATTTAATTACAGCAATCCGCCTTCACCACCTCAACACGAGAATGTCCCATGTGCGTGGAGAAGCAGGGGAAAGGCAGGGTCCTGCCTTTTAGGTCATAAATGATGGAGTCTGAGGAGCTGGGGAAGTGGGAATCTGCAGTTACCTGGAAAGGGCAAAGTGAAAATTTGGACACGTTTTGAAGCAGAGAATCTGTAATTTTACAGAGGTTATTTTTAAGGAACAAAACGCGATTGGAGACAATAGGACTGTTGTTGTTTGCATTTTTCCCCAGATAATTGTATTTAGAAAATATCCCTTTACTCCCCATCTTAAAGCTTTGGCACAATTTTTGATCCCTGTCTCAGTGAGATGAACAAGTTTTTCTGTCTCAGCCTTGCTGCAGCACATCCGAGTCATCTCCTATTTGAAACGATGAGCGATGGTGTTCATGTGAGTGCACAGCATTCCAAAAAGATGCGAGCCAGGTCACTGCAAATCGTATTGGGAAGAACTTCATCAGCCGAGGGCAGCCCCCAAACCGGGGGGGAGGAGGGGAGGCTTTGAGCTTTCTTTGAACCCTTCAGGGCCAGCCGTAGGAATTTCTTCATGCACCCAGCTAATGGGTTTGGCATTCGCTGTGGAGGCAGAGCCGGGTCTCCTCCCGGTGTCAGGCAGACTCCCCTGTCTCCAGCCAGCGGCGGGGGCTTGGGGAAGCAGACGGTCACTCCGGAGCCGCAGCGATGGTGTGACAGCCTTACTGGTACTGCAGCTTCCCGCCGTGCTGCCCTGAGTTAAAAGCAATAATGCCCTGTGCCGGCCAGTGCCGGGGGTAGGATACAGAGAGAAGTCAGAAGTCTGACTGGTCTTTTTTATGACCAAAAAGAAACCTGAAAGTTGTTTCTGTAAACAAGGTAAATTGGTTTTTTTCCCTGAGATATAGCAATCGGGTGTTGATGCATGTATCGCTGATTAACCCCCCGCAGAGGGTACGCTGTAGCCCCCACCCTGCTCCTTTGCCGGGCTGTATCTCAGGTCTTTTACCACCACCATTAATCCTGAAATTATCTTAAATATTTTAAAGCTGGTAAACAAATAGTGTGATGGCATCACTTTACACACTGTGGCACTACAGTCCTCGTGGGGTGAAACAGAGTAACCTACAGGAGTGGAAAGCAAATAAGATATTTGTGCGGGAGCGGGGTGCTGTGCGGGAGTGGGGCCCAGCTGCATGGCAGCCGGGGGGCTTTTTGGGAGCCTGTGGAGCACTGCCGCAGCAGTCCCTGGTGCTGAGGGAGCTGGAGCATCCCAGCAGGGAAGCGGGAGGTTTTAAGCTTTGCTGGTAGTGCTGCACCTTGAGCAAAATCCGTGCCTGCCCTCATTTAAAAATTCCTTTATAATTGTGGGTTTGGCAAGAGGCTAATCTGTTTACACAGGCAAGACGGGCAAGAATGTGCTTCCTGGGAGTGCTAACAGCAGCTCCACCGCCGGGAAGAGCGAAGGTCCCGCTCCTGGGTGCACAGTAGGGAGAGTCCCAGAAAAGCAGTTTTTCTCACAGAAATCCTTCCTCTTCCCATCCTCTCCTTAGTTTAACAGGCGAGGGGGGAAATCATTAATTTTGCACCGCTAAATGTCTTGGTAAAGTGTTGGTCTTGAACTCGCCCGCCTCTTCTGGGTGCTCAGAAAATCAAACCTCTGCCCGTGCGTACCAGAACCAAAGGAATCACTGCTGACGGGCTGGGCTGGGTATGGCCCGCGCTCTCCAGCAGCTTCTAGTAAGGAGTCTCCAAAGAAGCCCATAGATTGGTGGATGGGGCGAAAAACAGTATAAACCACTAGTCTCCAAACTTTTTTGATCATGCACCCCTATCAGTAAAAAAAATTTTTAGCATGCACGCCCAATATATGTATATTTATTTATGAATTATATACATGTATTACTACACTGATAAATATACTATAAGCATACAAAAAAATAGAAATTAAAAAAAGGATGAGATAAGGATGAAATAAACACTACTTTTAAAATATATGTCTATTTTTTATTTTACTTATTAGTGGTGCAAAAAGTATGTTCTTCCCACAGCCCGATGGGTTGCCTTGTGCACCCACTTTGGAGACCGCTGGTATAAGCTGCTGGCTGGGAGCAGAGCTGGTTATCTGGGTCCTGCCTGAAAACTACAGGGGCCGTGTTACTGCGTTGGGGCTGAGCGGGAGGATAATAAAATTCAGAAAACTTCAATCAGGTTTGCAAATAGAGGGTGTCTGCGCCCCAGCTGGGAACTGCTGGAGTCAGCTGGGTAACTCTGAGCAAAGCATTTGTTAGGGGAATGTTAATGTTCGGTTAAATGTCTTCAATTGGAACAGAAAAGCACGTGAAAAGCTTTTGAATTTCAATCGTTGATCACACGTGGAGGAGGTATTGAGATGTCAAGACTTTTTTCTTCTAATATGAAGTGGGCAAATAGTGAGGTGGGAAGTGGAGGTGCACAGAGGTGATGGGATTTCTGAGCATCGGTGCTGGGAGCAACCCCCAGCTCTTTCGTGTCGATGCAGTTACTTACTGTTAGGCCAAAACATGCCTTTCTGCGTAAAGTTATCATCTAAAAATTTTGGTGTTGCGAAATATTGACACCTAATGGTATTTTACATGTTAGGCATCCGTGAACAACTTTGTGTATGTCCACGGCTATCCTCGTGTCATGGATGAGGGAATAAATGTAAGTGGAAATTTGTATTAGGAATACACAAAATAGCTCTGGGAGTTGCTTAAAACCAAATGTGCTGTGAATCTGTTGCCTGGAAGTTGTAAACAGCTAAAAGTTCAGCCATACTGGAGTAATGCATTTACCAGAAAATCATGAAATATTTCTGTTGTGAAAAAGTCCCTTCATTCCTGCCTAACTATAAATGAAGTTCTCATAAATAATTCATTTTAGACTGTGACCAAGCATGGTGGTAGTCAACTGTCATGACTCGGTGAAAAAGATACAATCTTGAGAAGAGGACATTTCTGTCTGTGATTAACTCTAGCTTTTGCAGGGCATTTCATGGTCAGAATACAAACTCTGCTGCCTCCTGAGCGACGCCGGGAGAGCAGCACGGGGAAACTTGTTATATTGCTTTTTATCTGGCTGCTCTCATACAGACAGCTTTTGTTAGGGGTTAGCTCTTGTATCCTTCCCCAGCCTTGCGGTCGACAGCAATCAAGTTCTGAAAACACCTGCTTTGCCTCTGTTAATAAATTAGGTTTTAACTATGCGCTTGCCTTGGGCGCTTAACTACAAGCTGGATTTCAGAGGCTTGGGCAACAAATTTCTCCTTGACGTATTCTTGCCCGGCGGTGCCTACCTCTTGCCGCGATCGGCAGAAATCATGGCACCATGCCCCGCAGCTCTGCACTTTTCTCCCCCGGAGCCTGTGTTCCTGGACGGGGTGCTTCTCTCTGACAAAAGACAGCGTCTTCCCATTTATGCAAAGCAAGCAAGTGATAATCCTACTGATATGATGAAATTACTTGTAGGATTATGGAAGGGGAAGGGTTTGTCTGAAGGCAGCTTACTGTGATACGTGCACGTGCATGTGCCTTTTCCACTGAGGTCGTAGGCGGAGGGTGCCCCTAAAACATGAAAGCAGGTGAGGGGGAGAATCTCACTTGTTCAGGGGAAAAATACGAGTCAGTAGATATATTCACACGGACAAGGCTAAGGATGGGTTCATAGATTGTCACGTTTTGTTTAGCAAAGCTTTGGGTTGTCACTGCCTGGGCGGTGCCATCGCTGTGAATTCAGGGCATTCCTCTGCTGCTGCACGCTCACGAATGCAGATACTGGTCTTTTATCTTCACCCGAGAATATCTGTTTTGCCTTCCAGGTCTCACAAAGCTTTTAAACATGGTCTCTTTGCAGGACGTGATCGGCGGAGCGCTGATTTCAGCTGCGCTGCTCATGCTCTTGTATCCTGCGTGGGACATGATAGATCACTTGCTGTTAACTAGTCCCTTCTGCCCACTGCTTTCCATAGTTGTGCCTCTTGTCTTATGTTACAACTACCCCAAACTGGACTATTACAGCCCTACCAGGGGAGACACCACTACTATCTTAGGAGCAGGAGCTGGAGCAACTGTGGGATTTTGGTTAAATAACCAGTATGCCGCGCCAGCCTACGCCAGTGAAAATTTTCAGCTTGGATTTCCTCTGATTACCAGTAAAATAGTGGTGATAGTGCTAGCTAGGTTCTTTGTAGGGATCTTTGTTGTTCTATTGACGCGCCAGCTCATGAAGAGTGTGGTACTCGGCGTGCTGGGTTATCGGTACAAGTTTCCTATTGGCGACCTGGAAGCCCGAAGACGACTGGAAGTCGAAGTGCCATACAAATTTATAACGTACTCCTCAGTTGGCTTCAGTGCTACCGTGATTGTGCCGCTGCTGCACGAGCTGTTAGGATTGATGTGAGCGCAGCGCCTACAAAGCAATGTATGGCACCACCGTTTCAGAGATGCGATGAGTCGATCAAGGCTGGTAACTTGACCAAAAAGTGTTTTGTGCCTTTCTGCACTGGCCTAAAATACCCGATTGGGAAGAGTCTTGGGAATCACTGTACACAAATAACTTCGGGTTAGAAATTGCTGACCCCACTATGTCCCATAATTAGAGACCCCTGGCCCAGAGGACTAAAGATGACAAGCACAGAGTACAAACCCAAAATCCCTGCCGGAGGGGCAGCAGCAGCTGGTTTGCCGTGGGGCTGGGGGTGTCGGGAAGCGTGGCTGTGCCTGCGGGATGCCGGCCCCAGGAGCTGCGAAACTGCTTGCCTGGCGGCGGGGTTGCT
>NW_009219267.1:18461-22108 GCF_000690835.1 Fulmarus glacialis
AGAAGGAGAGCAAGCCAAGGACGGGCTCACGTTTGGGGCATGGGGGAGCGAGCGGCTGGTGGGGTGGGGGAAGCGGCAACCAGCCAAGAGCGAAGCGCCGACCTTGGGGCGTGCAGAGCTCTGTCTGCGCCCCGCTATCCCCTGAGGACCGGGGGCGAAGGAAGAGTGGTTGAAGATGGGAAGGTGACGTGGAGATGGAGGGAGGTGGAGGCTTTTCAAGCGCTGGCACCTTCCCGCTGTCGGGCTTTGGTGGGAGCGTCCTGCTGGCCAAGACGGCAGGTTTCTTCAGCAACCAGCATCGGCAGAGATCAGAGACATCCACGCTTGGGTATGGCTGTGCATTTCCCTAAGAAATCTGATGATTATTGTACTTGTCGCTTGTCATAGTGTCTTCTGGCGGCACTGCCAGACCTGGCTAGTTCTGTGTGTATGGTTTTACCCACTGCAATCTTTTAAAAAAAAACAACAAAAAAGTAAAACAGAAGAAAGAAAAATCCAACAAAAAACATTTTAAGTGACTTATAACAGATCCATCTTGAATAGTAATAAGAAAGCCTCCACTAAAAGATCCTTTACCTACATACAACCGAGCAGAGTTGTTACCCCCATATTGAGGCTTGTGTTCAAACTGTTTATCTCTGATTTAGCTTCCCTGTCTAGGAGATGGGACAAAGCCCTTCCTATCATGCGGGGGCTCAGTGACAGGTAGTGTCCTTAAACCACGTTGTGGAAGGAGCTGAGTGGTGAATCCGGTGACTACAACGCGTGGCGATGATAAGATGCCATCATTTTCTGGTGCTGCGCAGCGTTACAGTTGGTCTTCCATGCATCTTGCAATACTGCGTATACACTTCTAGAATAGCAGTTGAGGAGTGTTCATAGGAGGGTCGTCGCTATAACTCAGGCCGCTTATTTTAAAAACAATATATATCTGCTGTTGGACCATTGAGCTGTTGAGAAATACAGCGGTGAATGTGGTCTGCTTGGCTGGAAAAATGTAACATGCTATTACCGCAGAGCTTCAAGCATGGCCCCTGTGCCTTTCCCTGGCAGAATGTACATAAAAGCCAGCTTTTTAACCATGTACGCTTGTCTTCCTGGCTGCACAAAAAGTTAACCTAAAGAATGTAAAGGAGGTGCTTTGCCATCAGTTTGACCGCTTGGATAAATATAATCAAGTTAAAAAAAAGGTAGCTGGGAGTTTTGTATGAGGAGCGGGAGGCGTGCATGTGAAAGAGCCGTGCGATTTTAAAACCAGGTTGGTAGTCTCCAGAAGAAATGCAGGCAGAAATTTTGACCGTTTTTAGATTTGCCCAGGCTGTGGATAAAGTGTTTTAAATCAGGCTGCGTGGACTTCACATCTGCACGCAAGCAGCTTCAAGGAGTCTTTCAGCAGGGCACGTGCCTGCTCACACGTGCCCTTTGGACACCACTGGACTCGGGCCACCAAAGCCCCGGGGTCCCATCCTCAGTCTCCCTCCCTCCCACACACCACTGAAGAGCTGCCATCAGGCCTTAAAACACCTTTAAGCACCTTCTGTTAAGGGTACGTTATGATATACAGCTGCAGGGCAGAGTTGAAGCCCTGCGGAGGGACCATATCACACTGGATGGGACCAAAATTGGGAAAAAACTTGACAGCAAGCCGAGTGTTGAACCCGTGGGGTGAAATCAGTTGGCGCCAGGAAAGGCAGGGTTTGACTGGGACATTCATGCAGTTTTGTCTGTAAAATTTCTTTTCTGAATCACAGCTATTTTATGCTATGAAAATTTTATAAATTATATATAAATGCTTGGATTTATAAAGTATGTGCACAGGTATTTTTATCTTTTATAGCATTCACCTGCATGTGATTCATGCAATACATGCAAACTGTACTTGGTTCGAATTTTAAAATACACCTATTTTGCAAAATTTGGTGTTTCTCTGTTCATTTTGCGTCCTCTGTTGCTACTTATAAATGATTGACGTAAGGGGAATGAGTTGCAGTTTAAAAAGCCTCCCAAATTCAACCAGCCACCTCTCTTCCCAAGCTGGCCCGCTTGCGTCCCCTGGCCCCTGCTCAGTCCAGCTGCGAGGTTTGGCTCCTCCGGGCTCGGCAGCAACATCCTGCTTTTTTTAAAACATAAAAAAAGATGACTGATCTACTCACAACTATTTGTTACGTCCTTTGCAAATGGAAACACGTGAGTTGCTGTGTCGTCAGTGACGGGGGACACTTGGGCATCTGGAATCTTTTTCACCTGCAATATCTATCGCTAATAGGCTAAACAGTTAATTGGAAGCCCAATTTGATTTTAAATGAATATATGCAATTACAGCATGAAATCCCGTAGACTGCAGAATATTTCAAGTTCATTGAGGAGCCTAACTAGATTTTGTTGTCAAGGATGTGTATTTGAAACGGAGTAGGGCCGTGTCCTCCCCTCAGCATCACGTCCTGGCTGGAAGTGGTGTGCCCATGGACCCCCAAGGGCCCACAGCTGATTGGGGTGAGCCCCGATTGCTGCAGCATCGCTGGGCTGGCTGGGGCCAGGCAAGGCTTTCAGCCGGGCTGCATGCTGAGGCTGTGCTCGTGGGCTGCTCACAGGACCGCAGCCATTCCTGCAGGGCCAGGCTTGAAGAGGCAAGTCCTCTGACAAGGTAAGACATGACACCCTTCCTGTATTTCACTAAGCTGAAGCACCAGGTCCTCGCTGCAATCCTGCGTGTGTCTTTGCTGTCTTTGGAAATGCTCCCCACCTCTTCGTCCCTGCAGTTCAGGTGCCTCCGCTTCTCCAGTATGGTGGTAGGAGGTGAGGTTTTGCGGCCGGTTTGCTGGTCATGTTCTGTACTCGGTACCACAAAGGCATCAGCTGAATCCTCTTGAGTAGGCATGCTCGGTTTTTAGAGTAAAACACTGCTCTTGATGTGAACGGGAGATAACTTCCAGATAAGGAGCATCAGCCTTGGAGCCTGGGCTGTTGACTTCTCCTCAGTGCTGTCCTGTACGTCCGGTCCAGCGCTACAGCTCTCCGTCCCACAGCCTTCTTCGGCTGGAGGGGTGGTGCCAAGACAATCTCTTTCTTAATTTCCTTCGTTACGCTGTCAAGAGGGATGTAGCAGGCATCTCACCCTTAGCTTAGTCCGCTCTGTCCTGCCTCGAGGCTGCCTCCTTCTGCCGTGCTCGCTCTGCAAACCGCGTTCCAGGCGCGCGGTGCCGATCCAGGCTTCCCTCTGTGGCAGGGCATCTCTGTGTGCCCGTTCCCCAGCGCAGAACCAGCTACTCAAGGCAGCGGCCAAATGTTATCGCAGCCCTCGGCAGGGGTTAAAAACCAAAGCAGCAAGCAGTGAATTTGCCTGGTTTAATTTTCCAGCAGTAACTTTGTCATGGCCCCAGTCTCCTCATCCTTCCAAGCTTCTGGGTAAAACTGCAAGCAGGCTTGCAGTTTGCTCCTCTGGATACGGGTGATTTGATTTAGGGGATGGAAAAAAAGAAAATAGTCTCAGTTTCAGTTTTAACCTTTCTACTGCCTGCTGCAAGTAGAAGTTAGGAAATACGGGTACATCTCTGAACAGGGTGGAAGCGTGGCTCTAGCAGCGGGTGGGATCTTGCACGTTTGCTAAAACGTGTAAAGCACGACCCTCGTTTGCTGCCACCGAGCTC
>NW_009219268.1:0-302 GCF_000690835.1 Fulmarus glacialis
TTGCCCAGCACCCCCAGCACACAGCATCCGAAATATGGACATGCCCAGCACACGGACATAACCACCAGCCACCACTCCTAGTGCCCAGCACCCAAACCTCCCTCCCTCTATCACCCAGCACCCAGACATGTCCAGCGCTCAGCACCCCCAATACCCAACAGCCAGGATCAGGAAATGCCCAACAACAAGCACTCCCATGCCTACCACCGCCAGTGCCTAATAATCATCACACAAACAATGCCCACCAGCCAGCATCCCCAGCGCCAAGCACTCAGTACACAGGCATGCCCAAAACCCTGCTA
>NW_009219269.1:0-14633 GCF_000690835.1 Fulmarus glacialis
TTCCAACCTTAATGATTCTATGACTCTACTTCAGCTATATGTCAGGTTATTTTAAGATACAAAACACGTAATGGAGACAGTGGAAGATGCATGGCATAGGAATACTCTTTCTAGCATCTTTAAAAAACACGTTAGTCACCTGTTATTAAAAAAAAAAAAAAACAACAACAAAACAAACAAACAAAAACAACCACAGTTTGCACCAGAAACAATAGCTCTTACAGAGTGCTTCTGTTTTGGCTATCAGAGTTTGTTGAACAAAAGCATATATCTATATTTAGTTGTGTAAAAGCTGGGTGTCTATCAAAAAAGCTCAGGGTGTCTATCAAATCCTCCTTATGACACCTTCTTCACCTTCTTTGTTTGCCTTTAGAAAATTCCTTCCCCTTCTTGGTAACTGCAGAGGAGCTCAGAGTTATGGATTCTGTATAACAAAAACTTGTCGTCAGAGTTGCCTGCTAAAGACACATTTTTCTGAAGAAAAAATCTTGTTGTTTGAGGGGAGAAAGAGAAATGTTGGTTGGAGTTCTTTCATGCTGAAATGTCTTCCCAGTATATCTCTACAAATAATAATTTTTTTAAATGGCATATTTATGAGCAGGTCCTTGAGTATCAAAGGCTTATGTCAATTAAATTGGAGTCATTTATTGGTCAGCATTTCACTGGTAGCAAATGAGAAAATTTTAAGTACAGTTCTGGTTTCTATGTAACCTCGTAGAGGGTTCACTCATCTCAGCTTTGTTAGCATGCTATTATCTACAGATACCAATTTTTTATTTTACTAAGCTTAAAACTAAGTTCTCTGCTTGGTTTGCCAAAGTCAGTTTGCCTACACTTTTTATACAGGATTTAACTCACTTTAGCTCTTTCTTCTCCCTCTCATTCCCAGTTTTAAGTCCATTTTTGAATTATTTGAAATGGAAATAGCCAGTAATCACAGAGGTAAAAAGGCAATCAGTCCTTAATTTTTCATCATTATGTTGTGGCAGAGCTGCTGAACTGGTGTTTTAAATTACTTGTCTAGAATTTCTGATTGTATTTAACAACCCAAATCATTGGGTCTAAATGACCATTCTTTTAAGCATGTCTTTGTTTCTAGCGTCTTGCTCTAGCCCTCCTCCCAGATAGCAAAATAATGGAACATTGGGAAACACAGCTATGAAAGCAGATAAATCCTGCCACCTCAGCATAGCAAAGGGAGACTTTGCCTATCTGTCACAGTAAAGGGAACAACTGCATATCTGTGTGAAAAGAAATTACAGATTTCAGGCATCTTTTAGAGAATTCGGTTTACAAACTCTTCTGATCCAGACTAGCCTCATTAGCTTGATATAACCATTGTTACATGTGATCTCTCTTTAATTCATTTTTTCTTTCTTTTTCAGCTTGCCATGAAGCACAAATGCTGAGATACTGCCCAAAGTTGAAATCTTCCCAAGAGAAACTGAAAAGGCTACATTCAGCAACTTTTACAGGAGATCCAGACTTCTGTGTGCTTTTTTTCTTCCGGTTCAGTGGAGATGCATTCTTTCAGTTTCTGTGCAGGAAAAAGTGTTGCATTTCTACCTTTTTGACTTACTTTGTTCCTCTTTTGTAATATTGCTACACAGTCCTGCAGTACTTTCTACCTGTATTTCAGTTGTTACAGGAGTGAAAGCAAACAGGGGAACTGGACCAAATGACAAGCTGATCAGGATTAAAATAGTAATATTTTTCCCCAGTTGTACAGCAAATCATTTAACTGGTTGTGGACATAGGTGTGGAAATAAAATCCAAAGAAGGGGTATACTTGTCTTCATTTTATGTAGCATCAGCAGAATGTGAATGTTGGAATTAAACACCTGGGGTTGTAACTATAGTGGAGAATAGGCTGCTTTGTCCTGGGAAACAGGAAAACTTGTTTCTTCTACCCAATGTAGGAAGTTTTGCATGTGCCATCACCAGCATTCAGAAGTGCATATCTGAATTTCATAGGGGAATCTGTTACCAGTGCTGCATTTTGAATATTCGTATTTTCCCTTCCGGATTATTTGAATAGTATAATGAAACCTACAGAATGTATGCTTGAGGTTTCAAAATTGAGGAAAAAAGTAATTTTCACATCTATATACACATAGCTGTGCCTCAAACACAATCTAGAATTTAGCAATCTAATATAAAATAACATTTCATTTTCTTTTTTCCTGTGATTCTGTGGCTAAAGGCCTATGTAAATGAGAATGCACTATTTTCCAAGTCGTCTGTTTTCCCTAAATTCTACAGTAAGAATTTTTGGGAAGACTTCAGAAATTTGTCTGATCAGAATGACTTTTGTGTTAGCTAGTCATCTGATTTTTAAAATAGAGGCTTTCAAAAAGCATGTCTTGGTACATTAGAATCATAACTTCTAGTTTGGGTCTCAGTTTTCAATATATATTATCACTGGAAGGGTGTGTGTTCTGTGTTCACTATATGCAATATATGCACTGTATTCTCTTACAAAAATAAGTAGGCTACTCTTTTCCTTCACAGCTGTTTTCTTAACATTTTTTAAGATGTTCTAATATGCTTCTTGAATGAAGAAAAAAAGAAAAAAAAAATGCTGCTGCACTTTTTTTTTTAACTGGTAAGCTAGAAATAGAAATCCTAGCAGAAGTTTCAGCCTTCATCTTCTGAAGATGCCTGCTCTTCATTTTTGTCCTCACCTTACCGGAGAGCCAGAAAGCTGGCATTATATGAATGTACTGTAGTTTTCATTTTCAGTGTAGAATAAGATTCTTGCATTATTAATGACACTTTAAACAGTCTAAAATCCTCAGAGCAGTGCTTGTAAGAGAGATAAAAGCTTCTGTAGTAATTGAGAATATTTTATTACTGCAAGCTCCTAGTAACTGAAAATCTCTTGGAAGTACCCATTTTGTAAAAAGATGCTTGGCTTTAGGAAAACACTCTCATTTGAACTGAGGACACTGTCTAGTTAACTGATTGCATTCAAACTTTACATCTGGGTTTTTTTTCCCGTAATTTGAACTGTTTTGTACGAAGCTTTTTATTTAATTTCACACTGGGAATTGAGAGAAGGAGTAAATTTGTCATCTGTGTAGTACCATACGATCACTTAGATCTATTTAGCATCAGCTCTAACAGTTACTACGTCCAGCACCATCAACTGAAAAGGAACTTGGCCACATCTGTTACAAATCAGAACGGACTCATGAGTTCTGAACACTCCGTTGAACTACGTACAATTAATGCTTGCCCTGGAAATGTCAGTAGCTCTCTGAGCGCTATGGTAATGACTATGGGTATTTCTGCAAATTAACCAGGAACAGAGTCCCTCATTAGAATTTAAACTTCTGCTAGAGACAAAACGTTAAGCTGTTTTTTAAAAATAGCTGCATTAGAAATCAGTCAGGGAGTACATTCTTGACCACATAGCTATCTTCTGTCATCATCTTTTCCACTTGCTTTTTTAACTATATTCAGCTGCTAACCTCACAAGTCTTTCTCTTGAGAGAAAGAAGGAATAGGTTTTGAACTGCTGCCATCTAGCTGGTCTTCTAAGAAGCTTGTCAATAATTTAGAAGAAATGTCCAAACCCAGATCAGATAAACCTGAAAAGAATTAGTTGTCTAAATTCAGATAAAAAGGCATAGGTTTTCAGGTGTTTACATGAATATCAGCTGGACAGGACAAGGTCACAGTTGCACTGCTAAGTTCCAGACCTTTTGTGAGTTTAACTGTTCTAAAACATTATTTTAGTCCCACTGACAGTTTTTCAGCATTTTTTTTTTTATATCCTCCAGTTAGGGGTATTGTGTTATGTATCATAACTCAGGACTTTTATCCAACCATCAAAAGCCATTTACTATGGGAATGCTAAGTAACCTAGTGTTATTGAATGAAGGAAAAGCGGTTTGTCTGTGTGTTTACTTTGTTCTTGCTCTTCATTAAACTACAAGATTTGGTAGTTTTTAGAAAAAAAATCAGAGGTGTATAAATGTCTATCCAAAGGTAAATCTTGTAGCATTGCAATTTCCTTCTGGAACTTGGCTTGTAGTGTATACAACCTAGTATTATTAGATAGTAAGGTACATAACGTATATTATAATTCAGGTTAATGTTTCATATGAAAGAATGTATTTGTAAATTGTAACAATATCAATAGTTTCTTTATCTTTTTAAAGTTCTGCAAAGAATAAAAATAATGTATTGTTAGACTTGACTACTGTACTGCAAACTCTGTCTTAAAAGGCTACTTTTGTGTCTAGCAAAAGTTGTGCATTATGTGAAATATTAACAAAAATGTGCTCTCTAAAAAGTGATCTTAAAGGTAGGTAGGTTTTGCTATGATATGCCAGAATTGTAATACTTGCTGGTATCTATTGTAACCAATTCCTTGAAAGTTCTTAAAGATGTATAAATTATTTTGTGCCATTCTGGGGGGAAAAAAAAGTGGGACCTGCTCTCTTGAGTCATTACTGGAAACCCTGATTTTGTCATTAAATACTTCAACTGTGATGAAAAGAAAACTGTCCTTGGATTATTTGAGTTGTCTATTCAAAATATAAATTATTTGTAAATGACATTTTTATATTTCATTCTAGCAGAATTATATTTCACTCCAGGAAAACTGAATAAAAACTAGTTTCCACTGTAATGGTGAAAACTTTCTCTAGAAAGAATACTGTAATTAAAAAAAGAAGTAATGGGAACTAGGTTGAAGGATTTCATGTCCAACTAGATTCCAGACAACAGGTTTAAGTTAGCATCCTACCTAAAGGCTGTACAAGTTAAAAAGAACTTCTGTGTTAATTTGCTTTCAATTTGCTATGAAATGCTTATTCTCAAATTGTTATTGTTCTCTTTTGGTCATCTAATTTTATTGATAAATTTTTATCAAAGCGAAAGCAATTTTTATTGTCCTATGGCAATAAAACTATAAAGGTAGAATTCTTCTACACACAGAGAAGCAATCCCATATATTCGAAAGAGGGCTGCTTGCAGAAGAATTGTATCGAATATGAACTGGCTTTGCTGCCTGACTTTTTTTTGGGCTTAAACGTGGTCTCTCAGATCCTAATCTTAAAAATGTCCTGTTGACAAATATTGTCAACTGGTTAAATTACTTCAGTTACTAGGTAGATTTTGCTAGAATGCACGTCATCCGTCGAATGTTGAATGCCATACATGCCCAATGCCCAAACTCTATAAAACTTTTAGTAAAAGAAATAGATTTCCGGTGGATCAGAAACAAACTTGATCAGAACAGCATTTTGTTGTAGTTTACACATAACAATGTGACAGTTCTTTTCCATCGTTACTGTACATTTATCCTGTAAGAATAGAAAAAGAAAATGTTTGGTTCATTTTCTGAGCATTTTTTTAGATCAGTTTCACCATGTTGGCATTTTTTTCTTGACCTTATGATTTTCATAAATCATCAGCCTAATCTGCTGCTGTGTATAATTTATGATAAAGGTGATGGTGTTTTGTTTGTTGTCTTTGAGTCATGGCAGAGGCTTAAACATGAATGTTTACTGATTGAATATATTAGGATTTCTAAGTAAAAGACATGCCAGTATGTTGAGCGTATTGGAGAATATTGTTGCTGCCACAGTCCTGAAGGCATAATATTTGACTGAAAATCAAATCAAGATGCCTGTCACCTTCAGCTGCAAGTCACAATATCAATGAAGATATGCACTACTTCAAGTAGTGAGCAGACCAGTAGACCTATCCGGTACTCGCTAAGGATTGCATTGTCTCAGATTAAAAATTGCTTTATTTTTTTTCAGAAGTAGTCCCTCATGGAAGTGGTCAGCTACCAGTGGGATAATGACATGAACTTACATAAACACTAATTTTTCCAAGGATTCTGAAACCTCAGCATCCACTTCATAGCACATCATTTCAGCTTGTTTTGTGCATCATTTGGAAGCACTGTATGGTATTATATATATGTTTCAATTATACTTTTTTATTATTTGAGTTGTTACTATCTTACTATCTTTTTGTCTGCTGTCACCTCATGCAATCAGAATTGTGGTAACATTTTTTAATAGATAATTAATGTGATGGTGGCTAGCTTTGGCAGGGGTTGACTAGGGATTACAGGCACAAAAAGTAATTTACTGTTTATTCTCACAATGACTGAGCAACTGTAAACTGAGTGTAAAGATACTGTTACATGGAGGCATAGTAGTATGGCAGATCTTCAGTGTTAAGGCCAAGTATTCAGGGTATAAAAGGGTATAAAAGTAAGCTTGTTAGCTAGGGAAGTCGGATGGCTTTAAAAGCATAGAGAATACGCATCTAATAAAATTCTAACTGATATTTGAAACAATTTCACAGGTCTCTGGTGGCTAAAATGGTGATAACTTTTGCAGAGGAACTAAAGTTCAAGCCTGTATTGTGTTGAAATTCTGTTGCTGCTGAAGATGGGAGGACGAAGAGTTTTCTCCTGTCTTAAGTGTTCTCTTCTGGATAGAACAGAAAGGAAATGTGATAAAAATAAACCAGAAATTTTTGATAGTGTGTCATGCTATATCAAAAAGGAAATCTTCAACAGATGCAACTACCATTAATCAACATGCTGGTTTGCAGCCAAATCAGTGAGTTGGGTGTTTTTTCTTATTTCAGAAAGAAGAGATACAGAAAAGCTTTCTTTGGATTAGCATGATCAGAAAATAAGGGTTTCTAGAAAAAGTGCATTTAGTTGTCGGAAGTACTAAGATTTTGATGAGAATCCTTCTTTCTAAAACCTTTACCGGTTTTATTAAATACAGCATCTGGAAACATTTAGGACAGGTGTGAGATCCTTAGTGTTGTAAGTATCGTTGGCACTCTAATAAAAGGCATTTAGCTTTAATAGTAGATTGCTACCTTTGTTCGTTTGAGGCTTGTAAGAGAGTTCAGCTCAGTTGGAAGCATCCCAATATTGCTCTTTAGGGATAAGGAAGTGTAAGCACTGTTTGTGCTGCAAATAAACAGTGGCTAAATTCTGAGGTGAGGGTGGGCAAGATAAGGGAAGGGTTGGAGGCTTCTGGGTCACCACATGAGCAAGTCAGAAGAGGTGACGAAGTAACTGCCAAGGGAGCCCTGTGATGATGCAGCTCCCCGGGAAGAGGACAGCAGTGGTGGGGGGCTTGCCGTTAGTGTTTTTTCAGAAGTGGCTAGAGAGCCATCTGCAATTTTAGCAGCGAGTTCTAGCAAAATTTCTTCAGGACAGTCCTGAGGGGTTTTAAACCTACATATAGAGAAATGTGAGTACCCTTGGGTTTTATCTTACCTGTTCTTTTCTGTTGCTTCCCCATGTGCAGTTGTTCAGCATTTCAGCCAAGCTGAAAACAGGTCTGTTAAAAGTCGGAGCACTCAAACTGCGTGACAGGTACTATTCTTCACTGGGGCCATGAACAATTGCAGAGCTGCCAGTGTCTGACTGAAATAATAGCTGTACATACAGGATCATTTGTAAGACAGATGGCTGAGAAAGGTACCATTTATCTGCCAGGCAAGGTTTCATAACTCTTGGCATCCGTTCATGAGGAAAGCATCATTAACTGTTAGCTATTGCTAATTACCTCAACTTAGTAGGTGTTAGATTAAAATCCTTTTTTTCTGAAGTCTCTGTTCTATATGGCAATCTCTGCAATGGCACTGAAAGAGGAAAAGTAGGTGGGAAGGAAGAGGTGATGTGTTCGTGTTCATTGACTGGGTATGCTTCATAGAATCCATTCCTCTGTCTCTGTCTGGCACAGTAGATGTGCTTATGGCTTCCCTTACTACCCCGACTGTCTTTCCTAGTTCCCACTTTTGTACAGGCTTTCCATATTCAGTATCACGTTTTTCTCTTATTACTCTCTTACAAGTCCCTCATCCTAAGAGGTGGCTCCACAGCTAAACTCTCGGGATTTTTAAGGCCAACATGAAGTACGATCTTTAGCCCTTGCCCTTTGGGGTTTGAACAGCTCCTGTTGCATTATTTATTGACTACAGTTTGTTACTGTTTGTAGATGAAGATGTAGACGTGCACTGCACATAAAATGAGGATACTTCACAGCACAAGGGCAAAGTTGTAGTGAAGGTGTTTCACTACGTCTGAAAGGATTTAGGACAAGACTTAATAGTCAGAAATTCATAGTGCTAGATCACCAACCTAGGTGTTTCTTCCTTAATCTTGCTAAAGGTTTTTCTCCAAAGTCTGTGCTGAAGCTGTAATAATACAAAGCATTTATCTTGAATGTAGTATTTTTCACCCTTCTGTAACAAGAATTCAAAGAGAAATATCAAGTTTCTTTCATACAGGTATAAACTGAAGCATGGAAATAAGTAATTTTCAGTAAATCAATGGGCAGGAATAGAATGGAGAGCTGAGAATATAAAACCCAGATCTCTCTATTCCTAGTAGAAAATGTCAGGATTATAATGGAAAAATTTTTAATTTCTTGTTTGGTTAAAAGCATGAGAAACAAAAGTAGGCTTCTGACAAAGACTTTTTTTTTTCCTTCCTGCTCTAGCAATATAATATCTTTCATGGTGTGCAGTATACACTGCCCTCAAAGCCCGATCTGTTGTTGCAAAACATTTCTGGAGAAAGAGAGACACCAGAGGAAAGGCTGGGCAAAGGTGGCAATAAAATCTCATGCTTGTCTGCTTGGATTTTACAAGCACTGCAAGAAGCTGCCAGCTTTCAGGCTGAATGCATTTGTATGAATGCAGTGAAAGAACGCAGTGTTAAGGTATTTGGGGGAATGCTGTGTATGTATGCCTTTTGTCACAGGCTTCCACAGCTGTGAGAAAAAAAAAAAGTCTGTTGCCTTGTGCTCAAACAGTTCTCTGACATTCTCTGGTGTAGTGTAAGGAACAAAAGCATCTCTGTGTCAGAGCCACACAGAGCACCTTGTCACTGTCAGCTTTCATTAAACTGCCCTTTTGAAACACACGAACCCTCCCTCCTAAAAGCATGGAAGAAGTAATTCAAGGAAAAGATAAATCCTAATAAAACATCAGAAATACTCGTCTTCTGCAATGGCATTTGCTATAGGAATTCATACTGCAAACAGTATTTCAGGCAGCCTAGCTTGAGCTGTTTCTTAACTCAGCCGAATGAAATTAAAAAGCTCTTCAAAGTCTTTCCTGTCCCTGCTTTTGGAATGTAGAAATCGAGCGTTGGGATTGTCAGCTGACGTGAAAGAGACTGTATTACAAAAGAACAGCGTGGAATAGGATGACAAGTACTTTTAAAAACAGGACTTGCCACTACCCATGGATGACACCCAGTAGGGGAGTCATGCAGTGAACACTGGAGGCACAGAAAGGCCAAAAAGTCACAGTAAAGAAATAAGGGTAGAGTGGACCACCACCACCCTCAAAGGGCAACAGAACTCAGCGTTTCAGGGGAGAAGTGATAGTCTGTGAAAAGGATGTGATTCGTGGTTGTCATGCAAGAAATAAGCAAGGCAGTCATGCAGAGTTAAATTTCATAAGATCATGCAGAGAATTTACAAATAGAAAAGGCAGACTTTGTTTTTTAACACCAAATAGTTTAGCTGTCTCTAATGAACAGCATAGGGTTTCATTTTAAGGTATGCTCGTAATGACTTTAGCGCAATCATTTTCAAGTTTCACGCCCTAAGCTGTAAGCAACATTTCCATTCCTAATCAAATGCTAATGTAACGTCAGAGGGCTTAGTTTAACCCAAATGAAAGGTAAACAGGTGTCCTAATTTTCATTCTAACTGGTCAAAAAATACCAGAAACTGTCCTTTGGCCATCCCTTCCACTCAAAAAGATCTTTGCAGTGTTGGTAGTTTAATATTTCACCAGCTCTGCTAAGGTTCCTTGCCATGTAGTGGGGTAAGGGAAAACTTCCAGTACTTGCTGTCTTCAAATCTGGAATTTTTCAGTTCGGAGATTTGTCAAAATGTTACTACTAAAATGACACAAAGCCTTTATCTCAATTTTGTTATTTTACAGCATAATTTCTATCTGAAACGCATCACAGTGGGATTACAGTGGCTGACAGCTCATGCTATGGACTGCTATGACTTGTCGAACCAGCGTAGCGTTACCAAGTTCCAATCAAATTCTTTATATTGGTAAATATCAATTCCTATCTTACTAGAAATTGTATTAAAATCTGCCATACTTTTGACATTCCAAGGATTGTAAAGCAACAGAGTAGCATTTTGCCAGACAGGCAGTGATTCCCCAAGTCAGACTGCAAGTACAGCTACTTGTGTCAGGGGAATCTAGAAATCTCTCCAAGTAAAATAGCTTCACGATTTTTCTTGCTAAGAAAGTCAATGTAAAACAATGATGGAAAGGCTTTGGGAACGGTGGTAATAAGGTGTTTTATTTTTTTAAATTGAAGTGAATGAAGTGAAGGGCTGGCTGGAATCCCTAGCGAGCACAGAGCAGAGGCTTTCTAGGAGGTGATGATAGTTAAGGGTTGTTTTGTATAAGCTAAGATATAGGCTTGTTTGTATAATCAGACTCCCTAGACAATTTTTGTCCCCCAGCTTCAGCTCAGATTTTTATGAGTTTCAGCACAGTGTGTTAAGGCACTTCTGAATGGGAAGTATAGAAACCAGCATGCTGTCCAGGAAAACCTTCAAAGATTTCATATGTTACCTCTAAAACAAAGAAAAAATTGAAGTACCCGTGTCTTTTCATGAAGATTAGAACATATGTAGAGTCAAGTATTAAAAACATATTTAATGGAGCAAGTTAGCAAAATCACATTAGTATATGAAAATACTTATTTGCCAGACACGCACAGGGAATAACTGCTCATTATAAAAATGTAATCATATGTTCAAATGAAACAGAAGAACATCTTCCAGTAAGACGATGCAAGTCCAATAGCTTTCATCCTATCAGCTGTAGCTGATCCCTAGAAAAATGTTATAGGTGCATCACCAGAAGCAATTCAGATACCAGGGTTTAATGGGTTCCTCCGTTATGTTCTAACAACTAACTGGGTTCAGGCTTAGCCAATAAAGCAAACTTGCTTTAACTACTTCTGTGGATACCCAGCCTTTGTGTTTTAAGCAAGCATGGTTTATTTTGCAAATAGGAAGTCTAAGAGAATCTACGTGGCCAGTTTTTACAGCTTGACCAATGAGTTTAGCTTGCTTGACACAGTATGGCAGAAGTCACATAGCTGTAACTTAATGCTTGTCACTTTAGTTATTGCAATTAAAGTAGTTTGCATTATCATTCTTTTTCTCCCTTTTCTAAATTTCCCCTCAATACATGCTTCTGTTCTCTCTAAGTGCCGATAACAGATTTCCTGAGTTGTTATGTATATTCTTTTTACACATTAGTACCACAAATGTAATGAAAATAAACACTTAGTTAGCTGGGTTTGCTGCAGTACACTCCATTTGTCCCTGTAAGCCCAATGTTTTGTGGATTTTTCAAGACCCTCTCAGAAAGGTTTTGAAGAACGACATGAACAATGTTCTGTGCAGGAAGTTTGCTGAACTGAAAAAAAAAGAATAATGTGAGGAGAAACCATTTCCACTGTCAAAAGGCACTTACTGAGTTAATTAATCTATTTACAAAAGCTAAAAGGAAAATACAATTTCTTACAATTCTTGTTAATTCTGTCATGCTGATTAATATGAGCAATAATGATGATATGCCTTGTTTCTTGTCTATGGTATAGGCAATGGGATCCTAGAGGAGATTCAGAAAAGAATTTAAATCTCTTGACTTGAAAACATAGAGCATACTGTCACAGTGACTTTTAATGTCCTACATGAACTTTTGTGTACAGAAAAAATTAATCCTTCAGTTATCAGTATTGAAAGGATGTGCAACTATATTTGATCTTCTGAGAGTGTGGGAGGGATGTTTTAGAAGTTTATAATTTATCAGAGGTTAAAAGTTATTTGAGCCAGCTGCATGCTAGAATACAATTCTTTCATGTGAGAGGAATTGCTAAAGAAACTGATTATTTCCTTTATGAAGTATCAGGGAAAGGGGAAAAACTTTGCAGTATTAAGAAATTGTGTATGTTCTTTACTATCTCTTTTTACTTGCATAAAGATAATAATCTCACTCTTTTTCATGGTACTAATTTATCATCCCAGTATTTGTTATTATGTAACAATATATACCATCAAGCATATGTGTGTCAGAATTAGTACAAGTTGTCTTCCTCTTCAACAAACATTTACACATTTTCCAATATTTTCAAACTCTCTTTGAAAAGGAATATCCTAATCTCATTCCTACTTCTGCTGTAGGCACTTGTGTTCAGCAGTCACACTTGTTTTAAGAGAAATTTTCTGAAATATTTTCATTTATTACAATATGTGCTTAATTGGTTATTTTGCTGCTGCTGTTCTCTGTGTATTAGGCATATTTTGTCAATCTGTCAATCAATGTCTTAATAATTAAGATATAAATAAGTGGTGACTTTCACACTAGGTCTGCCTTGAAGGACTATTTTGCTAAAGCACACGGAATTTTGTTATGGTCCTTTATGTAATGTTGCAAGTTACACCCAACTTTCAATTTATTAATTTGGCCTCTGAAATGTTGTAGATTACAAATACAGTACAGATTCCCTGGTGAAATTTATTATCGTTGTAGGTGTTCTTAGCCTGGTAGTTAAAATTCACTGATGGTCAAGGACACCCTTGGCCACCTCTGGATCTGAGTTTTCAGTTTCTGGAGTGGAACATTAGCTTGGATATATGCCTTCTGTTAGAATAACAAGCTTCCCTTCTCCTCTGCTGCTTTCCCTTTGTTTCCCTCTGGAAGAACGAAACCTGGCCACGTAGAATGGAAGTGAGCCATACACTTTGAAGCCCTTTTGAGATAACTGGGGAAAAGAGAAGGTGGCACAGCACATTTTCCTTCATTCTTGACAGACTGTCGTGGTTTAACCAACCACGCAGCCGCTCACTCACTCCCCCCACCCCAGTGGGACGGGGGGAGAATCGGAAGGGTAAGAGGGAGAAAAACTCGTGAGTTGAGATAAAGACAGTTTAATAAAACAGAAAAGGGAGAATAATAATGATAATGATAAAATATACAAAATAAGTGATGCACAATGCAATTGCTCACCACCCGCGCTGACCGATAACCAGGTAGCGATCAGTACTTCCTGGATCACGCCTACCATTCATATACTGAGCATGACGTCACATGGTATGGAATACCCCATTAGCCAGCTGAGCTGGCTGTCCTGATTATGTTCCCTCCCATCTTGTGCACCTAGCTCAGTCAGTAGGCATGGGAGCTGTCCTTGGACTAGGAGGGTACTTAGCAACAACTGAAAACATCAGTGTGTTATCAACATTCTCCTCATACTAAATCCAAAACACAGCACTAGCAAGAAATTTAACCCTATCCCAGCCGAAACCAGGACACAGACCAAAGAGACTAAGACTCCCCTGCCCAACGTGATAAATCAAGTAATTTAGAGCTCCTTTGAAACAGTTGAAAAGTTAATATTCTTTATGTCTCGAAGTGTGAATTACAGGAAGTAGGACCTGAGAAATAGATTACTTCTGTGAGCACCGTAGAATGGCTTACCAGCTGTAGGCAAGGAATGCAAGAAGGAGTAAAAGAGTAGGTCTTTCTGGTCTAGGATTAAGATTTGAAAGATGAGAGATTACCACGGTTTGTTGTAAGAGAAAAAAGGGACTTCCCAGGTTTTCTGGAGCATCTGAGGAAGAGACATGAAGAAAGGTACTTTCTGAATTGTAATGGTTGTTAAAGCTAGAATTCCAATGTCCACTTAAAATCAGGGGAATTAAAAATTCAATTTGTTGGTCAAGTAACTTTGGGTCACAATGGAGTTAGACAAGGCAATGCACGCACTGGGTCAATTTGTCATGATCATTAATCCCTCCGTCACTGGAGTCAGTTTCAATTTGCAATAAATTACATCTTTATTGATCTGCAAACAAAATGATGCTGCAATGACACTGGCATGAGGGAGCCTCTGTTCTGGGGTTTAATTTTGTTTTGGTTTGGACAGGTTTTTATCACCATCTCCCTGGTTGTGTATTCAGTTTTCTAGGAAAATAACAACTGTTTTTTAGGGAAACATTTATCTCTCAAGCACTGTCCCTGGAGTTTGGAATTGGCTGTGAACTCATTCACACCCAGCTAGTACTGGTTCATGGCTTTGTATGGAAAAGAAAACAATTCGCAGATGCACAAAATGAATATGTAGAAATTCTATTACATGTACACATGCAGCACTCAAAACATACCCCCAATACATCATATTTCTAATTTGTAATATGACTCTACAATGTGACTCATTTTTCACATAAAAATCCTCCGTTTTCTGAGGAGTTTTTTATCCCATACCCCAGTTTTTTATTTGTATCTCAGTAAGATGAAAGATGAGGCCATCTGAACTAGACAACTGTCAAAAAATAAAAGATTTTCTTAGAAAATTATTTCTGAAACAGCAGGGTATTTGGCTACTTGATAATAAATCCTTAACTATCGTGAGCTGAACCATTAGTTCAGATTCCACTGTTTCCTGAAGCAAGACATAAAGAACGTGCCACCACAACTGGTGTTAGAACTGAGTGATGAGGTCAGATTAAATGGGTGCATTTTTCCCCTTCTATAGTTTTCCAACCATATCACTCTAGCTTTTTTTTTTTTAATTAATC
>NW_009219269.1:14649-15879 GCF_000690835.1 Fulmarus glacialis
GATTTCTAGAAGTCACTTTTAGTTGTAAAATATCAGTAATTAAGTAGTTGACAATTAGTCTGAGAGACGGTGACTCGAAGAAGAGCAAAGAGTTCTCTGTCAACTAATTCTTGTTCCTGCACGGTACCAATTATATCTGGAGCTGCAGGGTAGAGATCATGATACTACAGTACTTTGAAATATGTTGTTGGTAATATCATAATTATACTGAATTTACAGAAAAGAAAAAAGCAATTCATGGCATTTTTCTTCACAGTGCTTTTCTGTCATGAATTCAAGCATGACTATTCTCTCTGAAGGAGAGAAGTGTCCTCATCAATCATCCAAGTGAAAAAGCAAAAGTAATATTGCTATAGTATCCTCTTTTATTTTTCCTAAATTAGTATATATGTGAATTTATATATATAGTTCTTAGACCATTACAGTTATAACTTGAAGCAATTAAAACTGATAAACAGCTACACTGTGCTGGCAGTGATAATGATCTTGGCCTTTTAAAAATGACCAAAACTATGTTAAACGGTTTTACTATCCATTATACATTTCTGAAGAAGCAGTTTCTCTCGAGTTCCATATTTAATGTGCAAACTCATAGGAAAGTCACTAGGAGCAAAAAAGGAGGAAAATTTAAGCAGGTTCCAATTTTAATGACCCTCCCAGCTAACTTCACTGTTGCAGCTATCACCTCTTATTTCATGGTTGTTCTGCTTCAGATACAGTTTTTATAATATCATTTCTGGTTTTGGTTTATGCTCTGCCATCTTCTCCATATAACAGGGATTGTTTTCTACAGTTCTTCTGATAACATTCCGCAAATTATACTAGGACTGTTTTTTCTTTTTTCTCTGTTACAACAGTTTCTTGTAAAACATGAAGAGATGCACTTTTTGTCACGAAACACGGGGAATCTGGGACTTTTCTTGCAAGTTAATTCTAACTCTCGAACAGTGGGCTGTGCTATTAATATACTCATCTATTAAATAATTTTTGTTTGCCTATTATACTGATATAAAGTTTAATTGAAAAAAGCTCTAAAATCCTTAAATGCTTTTGAATAAATTGTCTTACTCTTAAGGTACAACATATGAAATACTAGAATACAGTTGATACCTTACCAATAAAAAATTTTTTAAAAGGGTAGAAAAAATAGAGCAGATCCTCCACCAGAATTTAATTTCCTCTTTCAGATGTATTTCTGAACTACCGTCCTGGTTTTGGCTGGGATGGAGT
>NW_009219270.1:0-466 GCF_000690835.1 Fulmarus glacialis
GCGATCGTCCGCTCCGGAGCCCTTTGCCTTGGTGGCTTCTGACTCTTTGAGTGATGAAGAAGAATGGTGTACAATTAGACAGTACAAAGTGGGGAAGACAGATTTATTTCAGTATATTTGGCTGCAGTATTGTCATAATTTAACCCCAGCCAGCAACTAAACACCACACAACCACTCTCTCACTCGCCCACCTCCGGTGGGATGGGGGAGAGAATCAGGAGGGCAAAAGTGAGAAAACTCATGGGTTGAGATAAAGACAATTTAATAATTGAAAAAAAACCTAAGTTAAATAGAAGTAGGAATAATAATAACAACAACAATAATAGAATATACAAAGCAAGCGATACATGATGCAACTGCTCACCACCTGCTGACCGATGCCCAGCCAGTCCCCCACACACAAAACACGCTCCCTTCTTTCCGGACCACGCCTTCTCGTTTATATACTGAGCATGACGTCATGTGG
>NW_009219271.1:0-55739 GCF_000690835.1 Fulmarus glacialis
CCCGGTGACTTGCAGGTTTGCTGCGGTTAGGAAGGGGAATGGGGAGCAGGGCTCGGGGGCGGTATTCTGCCGACTGGAAGCACCGCTTCCCAGGTCGAACGAGTTAGTTCCTGCCTCCAGACGTCCCCGCGACTGCCTCCACAGCCGGCTTTGTGTCCCAAAAGTGGGGCTGTTTTGTTCGCGGCTCCTGAACAATTTCCAGCGCTCTCCCCCGACTTTCTTACTTCAAGCAGTGCCTCAGGAACAAGGCACCGTGGGGTATCCAACCCTCAAGATTATGACTAAAAATTAACCAATCGTGCTTTCAAATTTCGTTTTTGGTAGCCGCCTGGTTCTCTGCTAACGTGAATGTGTGTTACTATTTAACGCATGCAGTCTGCTCGAATAGGAGATTATTTACCTCTGTAGTCCTACAGAGGGAGAGGAACTACTGTGTATCTCTTGCTATCCTTGTAACCTCTCATGGTTTTTTCCTGATAACCACGGTTATAATGCAATCTGGAAGAGCTTCGTGTACCCAAGAAACACAAGAGACTCAAGTTTTTTGTTAAATGCTTATGAAATTCAAGAACCCTTCCATTAAGAGCGATTAACAAATTTCCATATTGCTAGAAAATCCTAAGCTAAAACAGTTTTCTGTAACAGAAGACTAAGTACTGAAGAATATTTTCAATTGCTTTTAAAAGCAGTTACTGACTGTATGGTAATTCAACTGATTGATACTTTTGTAAAGAAAGCAGATTTAATAAAATCCTAATTGCCCAAATTGCAAGGCTAGTCATACAGACACTCATTCTGCAATGCCAGGGTCTGCAGAAAAACCTCAGCAGCTTTCCCGCTTTCCCAAGCAGTTCTCACTTTTCCCTGCGTCTTGCTGACTGGGAACTCTTCTCCTGTGATCAGACTCAAAACAACTGAAATCCCACAAGAAAGGGAAGGAATTTTTTTTCTTGAATCTATGCCACTGTTCTCATGCAATCTTCTGTCTGTGTGCCCAAATCCAAAAGAGGAATGGAGCTTTTTGCGTTATTGCAGGAGCACCTGTAAGCACTAAGATGTTGTAAATTGCAATCCATTTAGAAATATGTTCACTTAGCAAACAGCTGCAGTGGCTGAAGATGCTGCATTTTAGACAAGTGTTGGTGCTTTCACAGTAGAACTGAGGGTTCTTCTCAGCTACTTCAGTGCAAAATTAATTGATTTTATTTTTTAATGTGGTTTTTTGGGGGTAGGTTTGTTTTAGGTTTTGATTTTTTTTTTCCCCAAAGGGTTCAGTTGAGCAATAGAGCTGAGCTAATGCGATGGCCTGCTGACACACGAGGCAGCACTCTTTCTGATCTTCCCTGCCCCACAGTCTTTCCTGCTGTCCACTCTGGTGCTCATCTACACATGTGGTAAACCAGTTGGACTTCCTAAACCACCAAGAAACTGTTCCTTGTTTCTGGTGTGTTAGTTTTCAGCTAGAAAATAAGCTGCGTTGGCTCACTGTGGAGACCAACAAGAGAGCCAGCACGTGAGATGGGGGTGAGAGAGTGTTGCCAGTAGAGGGGAGGAACAAGACAATACTCTTTTGGCAGCAGTAACTTTTTGGCAACAGGATTAAACCAGTCAAACTATATTGCCTAACCCCACCCTACACCAGGATTTGCCTTGAATTCACTGAGGAGGACTTAAATACTATGTTCTGCCATCTTGCCTAAGAAGCAGTAATGTCTAGTGATGGGACGATAACAAAGAGCAACTGTTGTTAATGGTGTGATGTTTCAGGTAATGGTTCCTGCTAATGAAAGGGATACTCCCGAGGCTCTTGCCCCACCTCTACGTGCCCCCTGCTTTTCCCTGGATTGAATCCAGCCATTGTGTATCTACAGGGTAGTTTGGCTCAGCTAACCTTCCAGAGGAAAATTAACAATATGCAAAGAAGAAAAAAGCAGTCCATGTGTAGTAAGGACTGAGACCAAGCAGGTTTATTAAGACCTCCGCCCAGGAAAATTTACATTTAAACCTGGAGAAACCTGCTTCATTTAAAGCTGGCTGGCTGGGGCTCTACCTCCACTCTCTTGTCCCCATAGTTCAAAATCTCTTTTTCATTCACTCATGCTATCCTGCAGCCCCTTCCCCACAGTATCCTATAGCGGCTTTTAAATAATTCCTAAGTATAAAGGAATGTGCTCCTGCCTAGCAGCACCTCATTGCTTTCTCCAATACATTTTCACTTCTAGTCAGTCTCCCTTGCTCCTCATATACCCTACCCAAACTACATCACATTCCTAAGTCCTTTGGCTGCAGTTTCCTCTGTGCTACAGCATCTATCTTGTACCAGTAATTAGTAGCTGTATTTATTATGGGCAGACTTGAGTATTAGTCATTTACAGGGCAATAACAATTTCTCTGGTCTCATCAATGTTGGTATTAAAAAAAAACACCCACTATTCTGATCAAGGGAAAATGCTGTTAATGACAGCTTTTCAGCATGTTACAATGGGACAAGCTACAAAAATATTAGATCAGCCCCCCTCCCCCAAGTCAGTACTTTCTACAAAATCAGGAGCCGAGATGTTTTATATCCCTCCAAGTCACTAAAACCTCAGCTTGTGTTCGTGCATAGAAAACTGGCTAAGAACGCAAGATCCAGCTTTGATGAAGCCGTTACATGGCTCATGCTTTCAGTGGCAGCATCGCTGTTTCTACCTATCTCAATCCATGAAATAGCTTAATTGCTTCTCCTATTACTAAAGCAAACTAAATGTCATTTTTTTCTGACAAAAGATTAGCAAAGTTCACTCTTCACAATTCAGCACAATTGAGAAGTTGATCCCAAGGACATCTAGGTTAGTCCTGTGACAGCTACTCTGGTATCTTTATACCAGGCCCCAAGAACAACATTAACAAGCTGTTACTGCTTGCTAGCCAACACTGCCGTTAAAACACGACTTACGTTTTTGGCTACAGCTCTAGATCTACACTGGCTCTTAAAAAGGACATGCAGGATGAAGAAGATTATAGCTGAATTCATCTCCAGAATTCAGCTCAAGCTTGTTTGTTCTGACTCAAGGGCAGGTGTATCGGACTGGCTGGTTGTGTGGCATTAATCGGGTGGCTGCACAGTAAGCCCTGGACACGAGCAGAGAGACTTTTCCTAAAGCCAGCTTAGGTTCAGTAGGGTCAACTTCCACGGTACGGCTCAAACCTAATAAACCGTCCTGCACTGGATGCGAGTTGGCTCAGCACAACACTCAGAAGTCTCTGCACTAATTACTTTACCACCTCAATAATTTTATTTGTAGGTACTTTATAGATGGCCTTTTGGATTTTGTATTTACATATTTCTGAAAGAAAAAAAGAAAAAGCATTTGCATTCTTGAGAAGAAAATTCCAACAATAGTTACAGAAAAGAACTTAAAGTTATAAAAGGGAATTTTTTGTTGAGCTAAAAGAAAAAAAAAAAATTTAACAGCGTTAAGACAATTTTCTGCTTAAATATGCATACTTACACAGAATCACTTCTTGTTTTCTTTGTCATAGGTCCTGTTTTGCTGCTCAATTCTGCCTGCTGTATTCTCTGGAGAGCCTTAAATTGTAAATTTTTTTTTTTTTCATTCATGTTACCATATGTAAAGAAAAAGTATGAGAAAGACTAGATTTCCCTTAAGATCATCAACAACAAAAAAGCATTTTCAATGTTTTTACCTGAAGCAAAATGCTTTAGATAAACAAAATTGGTTTGTGTACAAACTTTAAAAAAAAAAAATTCTGCCTACTGACTCATTTAGGTGTGGCATCAGTAGCCAGTTTACATCAGAGACTGTACAGGCTTTTTGCCACAACTTTTGTTAAAATTTACAATATTATCAATTCAGTAACATAGTAACAAAATGCATGTTTTTAATAATATTTCCACTACTTCAAATACTACTTGGATAAAGACTTTACAGCAGTTATGGAAGTCAGCATACCAAAATTAATAATAAAAAAAATACTAAAATCATAATTGAAAAAAACCCCACAATTGTGGTAAATTGCACAGGATTGTAAGTGGTCATCTGGTCTAGTATCTACTCTAAATCCAGCCATAAATTTAGAATGCCTGTTTTTATGACACTTTTTTTTTTTTGTGAGAACAAGGCGGGGCGGAAATCAAAGCTATAGTTATTTATTAAACAGAACGATCTCCAGTCATTGATAAAGGATATGTACATTAGACAATTTAGGAGTCTTATAACCCACACAGACTACTGCAGAGTTGACTTCGGTTACTGAACGATGTCATATTCCATGTTGAAAAAGCAAGTTGCCAATTACAAAAGTTAAACACATTTAGGAATTTATTAGTTTATTTCCATTTTATGCCCATATATTTAAAGTAGGGGCAATCTAACCCAAATTGGTTTAAAAATTTGCAGTTGAGTAGATCTGATACTTATTTTTAAAAATTAAATTTGTTAGGCTATATTCAGTACAATGTATAACCACTCCTCACTCATGAGGTATTCCCATTTACATGGCTTTTTCCAATTTCAGTAGAGGCTTCAAAGTCACATAGATATGAAATGATAGCTAGACTGTAGTGCATTATTAAAAAAAAAAAAATTCCAGGTTGGAACTCATTAAAGCAGTACATGAAGAAGGAAGATCCTTGTTTTTCAAGCTTTTCAACTACTTAGTTTTTAACGCTCAAGAGCTTCAAAATACTTCAAAACTGAAATACTGGTGTCTAAAATACTTCAAGCAACTGTATTTTTAAATTTGCTTTATTTCAGTTACTTTGAACATGTTATTATTCTAGTATATAAACTCTGACTCAGGTTTCAAGAAAACAACAGTCCAGACACTTCTGGGTTCTGGAAAATTTCACATATGTGTGACGGGGACGTTTTGACTAAATGGGATTAGAATGGGAGCTGGACCTATATGGGCCTAAGGCTACTGAAAAATTGAAGTCCATATTAATAGTTACCTTACTGTAGCGTTCACATCAGCACTGACTTTAAGAGTTTGTCAGCTTATTCTAGGAGTTTTACCCCTTACAGATGTTATGAACTCCTATCCAAACAATCACTTTTATCTTTCCCCTCTCCTTTAGAAAATTCCCTTTGTTACATGGAGCACTTTCAGATATTAGTGGTTCTGCATTAGTACTTTTAATTATGTACAGCTTACATAAAGATGTGTCAGGTCATGGAATATCCCTGTTACTGTTTTGACTACCTTGCATATTCCTTCAGGTCCTAGACCACAATGAAGGGCTCTATTGTTACTCAAACTGAACAGTGTGTAGTATGTTCAATGTAGACCAGAAAAACACAGATTAGGAGTCTTCAGGTAAGATATAGGTGTCTAAATCCAAAAAAATAAGACCTGGCACATTTCTGCCTAGCCTTTAGGCACAATTTTTTTCCAAACAGAGTTTTTAAAAAAGACAAGCCTAGCCTGTGATTGGGCCTTCTCATAGAGGATATGAAAGACTGAATTTTTATTTAAATCTAATTGGTATCACACAGGCATGGACACTAGCACCACTGACAGTTTAAAAAGGAGAGATCTCTGTTCAGGGCTCAAATCCAGAGTGGAGGGTAGGCACTTTTCAGATTTAGGTTAACAGTGCGATCAGGAAGCTTAATGTCTTCTGGAGGAGGCTTGCAGAGCAGAAGCCCAGAAAGTGCCTCCATTACCTGTATCTTTTTCAATATCTACAGAAAGAGCCCAGGAAGACTAGCCTCTGCACTTGAGCGTGCGAAGTCCAGATCACACATGAAGTTCAGATTGCTACTGATCTAGTTTAAGAGACAAATTACCTCCACTACCCTGCTTGGTTGGAAAGCAAATTAATTATACTGCAAACAAACAAGGTAAGAGAGAGTACATTTCGCTTACTGAAAATTATTCACAAGATGGGACACCAAAGAAGAGTTCCTAGCTAAATAAATGTCTTATTTCTTGCTTCTGCAGTTGAATTGTAAAGTCAGTCTATAAAAACCTCAGTACTAGACTAGAAATTTAATTGAAAATATTGTCTAACTGAATTAATAGCTGCCAATCAATTAGCATTTTGGCATGTATGAGTGCATTTCTTTTGTTATAGCTGAAAAACTCGAAGTAATCTTACTTCTGGTCCTAAAGAGAAGGAGTGCACATTAGGGGAAACAAACACCCATTCACAGCACGAGCAAGTGCTGCATCTCTGTTCGTTTGGGTTTGGCATTTTAACAGACACTCAGGGGAAGGCAGGGGGCAGGGGGGGCGGGAAGCAATGTATCACCATAGTAACCAGGACATCTTGTTTTAGCATGTACATTAAGAAACACACAGGACAGAACAAAATTAGTCACCTAGACAAATATTAATTTCTGGGCAAAACTATTCACAAACAATGAAAATGAAAAGGTCTTGGCATTGTTCTGTGAGATAAAAGACAAAAATTGCTATTTTTCATTTTTGACAGCTGACAATTTATTTTGAGCTAAGTTTTTTCTTACTTGTAAGAATCAAATGCCTCCTCTCCTCTGCCCTCTTTATTCTTCTCAACAAAGTACTTTAAGATTTACTTTCTCATGTGGTAAGTTATTCAAAAAATGGATCTTACTGAAGTTCTTAATGTATAATAAGTTCTTTGTGAGTTCCAAGTGAGAAAGGAGGAACATATCTGGAAATGAAATCTTCTCAACTTCATTTATGTTATGAAAACATTTTGTGGATGGTGACTGCTTTATTTTTGCACCTCCCATGCTGCTGAACAAATTACTAGTAAGAAAAATAAGTGATTTGAGATTCACTAGCATTGCATAAAGGCATATCAAAACTGTATGAATAACCAGTGTATTCCTATTACTTCAACTTTACTTTTTTACTGACAGTTCATTTCATAATGGTATATAATCAGTAAGTCAAGTGTCAACTGTATTTCCTCATGTCCACTCATTTCAACAACCAAACTTGTATTTTATCCCTTTAGCTAATCTACTCAATCTGCAACAAGTCAGAAAATGAATTTTCTTGCTTATTCATCTTAGAAATGTCCTATTTGAGTGATCAAGTCCCTATTGCATTTTCTTAAGTCCACATATACACCCATCTACAACCCTTATAGGGAAACTTGTTATCGAGTGACTTGGCATGTAGTATCACTAACAATCCATAAAACCTATCAGACACATCAGTGATATGTTTCTCACAAAAGGACCTTCTTTTTCTAGCTGCATGTCTCAGCTGACACATTTAGAAGAGAGAAAAACTTTGTGATAGAGTAAATAATACCAGCTTTCTATGAAAAACACGACTCCGCTATTGTAAGCAAACATCTGTAATATTAAATGTATTATAAACAGATGATGTTTTATCTTGCTGTGTGGCAGTGTTCACACTGTTTTTTATAGAGAAATAGCCTTGTCACCTTGTTGAATGGCTGAAAGCTAGGCTGAAGCTATTCTTAATTTAAGAAAAGTCACGTTTTAAACAGCAATATACGTATTATAGAATATATTCAAGAAAACAAGTTACACCTTTCAGTGTTAGTGAGAATAGCCCTTTTAAAATTTTTTAGAGAACAAGACTATTTTCTAGTCTTCTAAGATTTTGAAGGCTAATATAAACCAAGTTGGTTTACAACCAGATAATTTCGGTGAAATAACGCTGAAAGTGATTTGTCTTTCTTTGTGACACTTCAGAAATCTAGAACTCTTATTTTGCTTCCTGCTACTAATTGTCAGCTCTGGATGGCTTAAGTATAGAGGGAAGCCAGAAAAGCCATCTGTTTGGAAGAATGAGAAAGCCTAGTTGTTTTACTCATTTCCTGGGCAAAATGAAGAGCTGAAAGGTTTTCAGTGAGAAAACTGCTTAAACTGCACTAAGCCAGATGTATATAGGGAATTCAAAAGGAATAAATGGAACAGAATTTTCTTAGTTCAGTATAAAATAGTTGTATGGCAAATATGAAGAAACCACTTGCCCCTTTAAGCAGATAATCTGTAAGTTCTCCTGTAAATTTTCTAGATCTCAGGTTTGTTTTTCCAAATGAACCTATATGATGAATAACAGGATAATCTATCAATTAAAAAAAAAAAATGTTAGCAGTATCATTATAAATAATGCCTATAATACTAATCTGAAAGTAAGTTCTTGGCTTTAGTCCTTAAGAAAACTTAGGGTATCTTGTGTTAGAAAAAGCCAATCACTATATGAGTTTTGAATCTGAGAAGCAGGATTCTTACGTAATGCATTCGCAGAGCACATCAAATTACACTAGATTTCATAAGGAAAATTCAGGCCTAATGGGCATATCTAACTTTTGCTCCACAAATGAAGACTGCTTCATCCATATAATATATTTTATAGCCAAACATATTTCTAACACTTTATGCTGATATCCCACTTTCAGTGAGACATACCGTTAACTCAACATACTTACATGAAATTACACTGCTCTGGGGCTCCCTTCACCAAAATACAGGACCATACGAATTTACAAAAGGCTCTAAAAATAAATTCTTTCAGATGTCACCAAGTGTTGCACTCTGCTGGAAGCACAGATTTCTAAAAGTACATTACCATCTAGCCTCCAGAGTAGGGACTAACACACTACTACTTGTTAGCTCCCATCTTTTGACATCTCTGCTTTGATAGCGTGGTCAGAAGTTAATTCGTACCAGCATAGCTCTGTCAATAGAACGGTAAGCATTCCCACATGACTATATGACGCCCAAGCAAAGCTAAACAGACTAGAACTTCCACATCAAATATGACATCGTCAGGGAGAAGAAATAGATTAATTAAATAAAAAACCCTAAATAAATTAGCTTCCATTGTCCCAGCTGCATATGGTAGGTTTGCAAGTCATAGTACGGTATCTATACAGAGCAGTAAAATTCAAATGCAAGATCTCTTTACCACTGTCAGGGACATGTAGCAACAATGGGTGTGGCTGTTCTCCCTTGAATTCACATTTAGCAGGTTTGTAGTGTCTCACCAGAGAGCCTACCTTACAGCAGTTTTTGTCAAATAGATCTTAGAGGATGCCTTAAAACATGTTTTTGCTGCATTCAGGCAGCTCAACAGCTGACAATGACAACAGTATTCAAATAAAGTATGCAGTTACCAAAATGGTTCTGAGTTTGTCTGATATGAATTAGTAAAAATAGCTTTTGCCCTTTTTCATCTTATCTTGATACAGCTTTTGAACAGTGTATGAAGTCTCTAACTTACCTAGCAACTTTCAGGCCATTACTGATGGGAAGGCTGACACCCATTACAGCAGTCAATTGAGTGTCATTTATCTATTTGAAAACAAAAAACAACCTTTATCGGCTGTATCTACTCAAGATCTATTCCAACATAGAACCAAAAATAATTACTGTAGTGTCTCCAGCCACAGTTCAATTAAGAGACTGGAGAAATAGATTATATGCATTTATATATGTATCTATCCCTAGACACAGGACTAATTTAGATTATACTTGCAGAAACAGCTTTCTGGACTACCCAAGTTAAACAATGAATTTGCATCACAGAATTGTCTTCGAAACTTCCTTCATTTCCTAATGTTCCAGTCACAGAAAGGAATAGACTGGCCTTTAAGTCAGTGAAGTATAACATGGGATAATTTTACAGCTAACAAGCAGGTCATTTTTATTTGCTTTATTAAGCAGACGGACTACTTAGCTCTCACCTCTGAAGCTTATTATAAAAGTGCCTTATTTTACTACTAAGCAATTCAATAGCTCTTCCACTAATCTTTTTCCCTCCTATTATACTGTTCAGCTACATCACATAGTATCTGAAGCCCTCTCCTCGATGTTGGGGGTTCAGATGAACAGTTAGCTATACTACTTGCAAAAAAACTTCAAAAATCTAGAGAAATCAAGCTTTGAGCTGGTAAGTCCCCCCCACACCCCCCAGTTTTCTCCAGAAGAGAGGATTAAAGTTACCAGACTGAACAGCAGGCTTTTAACAACTCAAACGTAGATTCCCAGGCCTAAAACAAGAACTCCACTGGATTTTTCCCTTCTTGAAATGACAGCTTCTCTGGCACCCAAACACATTGCTGTGTTTCCTCAACTGGAAACGAACAAAGAATTCAAATAGTCTGGTGAAAGGCTTGTGGAAAAAAAAATAATTTCCACAGCCCCTTCCTGAGATGCATTCTTTCTTTGCTGCGAATCAGACAGCTCTTCACAGTAAAGGCTTCTCCTTTACCTATACTCTGAAGTGTTGCCTTCCCTTCAGCACACAGAAGCCATCCATCTGGAGTTCTCCCACACTGTCTTACTTTAAAAGGCTACTTCCATTTCTGTGGCATAAAATCCTTTGTGGAGCTCTCAAAGGACTAAAAGCAAGACAGTCATCCCTTTGGAACTGTCTGTCTTGAACACAAACACATCTATGTCATCTCTGCAAACTCAGGATTTCTTGTTTGGTTTTTTTTTTTAAAGCATGACAAACAGTTGTAGTGTAAAGATACCTTTTACCGTGGTGACAGAGGCATTTCACAAACTCTGCTAGTTTTAAGTGTCTCGTTAGTGATCTATGTGCATCACAGTTTAAGATTATGTTTGACTATGGATTCCCAGACATCCAGTGGAAAAGACCGACAAAACTGCTAGAAGATTTCTAGATTTCTAATAGGCTACCTAAACCCAGCACAAGTCTCCATTGCTAAAGCTGAGGCAAATATTCCTACCCATCTAGGAAAAATTGTTCACTATTATCCAGCAATTATTTCCACATTGGAAGTCTTGCATCCTCAGCATTCTTTTAAGCGAGAGAACAACTTCATTTTCAATGCCGAGTCTTGTTGCTCTTCTCTGAAATAACCCCTCCCCAACTTGTATTTATCATCATATAGCATTCAAAATTGCAAACAGTACACGAGATGTCACAACAAGCACTGCACCAAGTAGAGCAGAATAATTACCTCCTGTGCCTCACATCTGATGCTTTTGTTACTATTACCCAGAACAGGTTTTGTTTTGGTATCACTGGATTTTAGCTCTTAGCCTGATCTGCTGTAATACCCAGAATACTTAGCACAGAACTGTTTCATGCCCCCAACAAGCTGATGTCCCTAACACTCAGTCCATTTTTCTCTTGCAAGTTTTACAGGGGCAGTCTGTTCCACCATCCGGATTATTAATGAAAACATTGAATAAATTGGTAAACCTGATCATCCCACAGTGATTTAACCAAGAAAATATTTCCCAAGTTTCCAATTAAGAACATCATGTAGGAAAAATTCTTCCTAAAGTATGCAGATCTATTCTTTGTTATTTAGCTTTAGCATGTTAGAGAACCCTAAGAATAGCTTAAATGAGATAAAACCTTAGCAAAAAAGAAAAAAAAAGTTAAAATAAGACAGTACAAATCCAGGTTTAGTTTAGTCACTCTAATATGAAAAAAGGACAACAAAATGGAGGTGGGAAGTTAAAACAGCCTTCCACAGGCCAAGGTCAGCAAGTTACTATTGACTGCTCATAAGCAAGTTACCTTTACTTACTCAGCAAGGCAAGTCTGTAGTAGTAACTGATGTGTTTGTTTACCTTGTACATACAGAGGTAACTTGATATTAACTTCAAGTTGCCTTATCTACTAATATAAAATTGTCCAAATGCATTGTCGGAGATTAAAAGTCTCTGCACACTGTTTCTTTACATTTACACCTATGTACATGCAAGGCTTCTAAGCCGCCAATGTTCCATGACGTCCTCTGGAATTTAAAGAACACTTACATACAAGTTCAGAAACTTAACAGGCTGGCCAAGAGTTACCTGCGATACAGTTTAAAATTGAAAAATGTTTTCCTTATATAAGCTATATAATCATTGGCTTCATACTGTTGTCCATTTACCCCTCTTATTTGCATTGCTGTGTTTTTAGCTCTAGTTCTTCTCAGGTAGGCTGAGGGAAAATACTGGGATTTACATTCAGACAGAACTGACTCCTCCTACATGGCACATTAGCAAGTACTTAAGGTTAGAGGACACTTTCTCTAGGACTCTTATACGTGGCTTTTTAACCAGAACGGCTTTAAGTGCTTTACAAAGTTCAAAACCAGTTTGATTTTATACTAGATATAAAATTATCCAGAAGAATGTTATGTCAGCATTTTCTTACTTTGGAGCTAGAAATGTCAACATCATTGCCTAAGCATAAAGTGGTCAAGAAATACAGTTTATGGGTGTGAAAGCAGTACCACAGCATTACTTCAAAAGTTTTTGTATTGATGTAATAAATGAAAAATGTTTAAGAAAGTTTTTCTCCCCCCTCTTCGACAGTTTAATTTTTTTTTTTTTATTATTGATCCAGCCTTGAATAATGCTACTTATTTGGTAACAATTATCAGGCAAAAACAAGAGCAAGTGCCATTCTCCATTCTGATATGAATCATTCAGTAAAGTTTTGCAATATATACATTTTATCCAGCTTCTGACATTATAGGTCATCATGCCAATGAAAATTTTTAACAATACAATAAAATCTTTCAAATGGAACTGTTTATGAATGTAATTCAAGAGACCAGACAATTTAATTTCTGAAATTTAGATACTCATGTCTATAATCATTTTACATTTCACACTTCATGCTCTCAAACGTTACCCTAGAGAAGACTAAATCTTTTTGTCACATATACTATTAGAGACACTAGCCAGGTTTATAGAGTTACAGAAGACTATAATAAGATGTAAAATTTAGTAGGTAATAAGTTATGACATTTGCTGACTAAAACAATATTCAGTCTACACTAATGTTTGATCCATTCAAATACAACAAGTATTTGGATGTTATATACTACCCATTTCATATGCTTACAGTGCAAAATAAGTAAGAATTTTTTTCCTGAGCATTTAGGAAATTAAAATCCTTTTCCTTTGTCATTGATTGCAATCCATTTAAAATATACTCCCCATATACCTAGGCTTGTCAAGACTGTACAATTAAGACAGGCAAAAGTTTGTAGAGATCAGAAGCCCAATCAGGAATCAGAAAGGTTATTTAACATCTCTAAAATTTGTCCCCATTTTCAAGTCTAAGGATGTAAAAGGATTCTGACATACCGAAAAGTTCAGAAATTACATTTTTTTCCATTGACCAAACACTCCAAAATGTACAAACCTCATGCCTTCCAAAACAGAGAAACAGCCTCTATTTAAACAAATTGTAATACATATTTCAACTTACTATTCTGTAGTTAATGTAATGCCCAGTGAGCTGTGCCTCCAACAGACATAAGAGAATAAAACTTTTAGGAATGTATTTTGGGCATTTTGTAAGGAAGCTGGATTCCTTATCTTTTAATCTTTTTCTCAATAGCTACAGACCATGAGTTTCTAATTCAATCTTCTCCTCTGTTTGCAAGATACCAGGTTCTACTGGAGGAACAGGTGGTCTGAGTATAATTTCTGGACCTCCACCATAGATTGACTGAAGAAAATTCCATGTTTCTTCAGATATTTGTCCAGAATCTGCACCTGAAAACATTTTTAAAATTTTAATTACTATTTAGAATAATTCTTTCATGATTTCTTTGAAGTCCGTAACAGATACAAAAAGAAAAAAGAATATAGATTCAAATTTAAAACCCTAATCTGAATTTGTGCTTTATCTTGCCCCAACTACCAAACCCAATGACGTATTTTGTGTTAACTTTATACTTCTTGATTCTTACAACTACCTGCTCTAAACTATCCAGTATTTAACACACCTAAAGCATAAAACACATGAAGGTTCTATGATAAACATCTTATCTGATACGTATCAGTCAAGCTGACAACTGGTAGTTCTTGGTACACAGGAAACAACGATTCATATTAATGTAAGGATATGCAGTCCCATCAATTACACAGTAAAGTTCAAGGACTTGAGATTCTTGTTTCATCAAAGAAATTAATATTGACAGTAAAGAATAAAAGTGTGAGAACCACAGTGAAATTCTCAGAACCCCAGAGAGAAACCACTATTAGGACACTAACAGCTCCACTAATGCTCCTTGTATGTAGCACTGATGGGTTAGCCTGATTTCTTTTCGTTCACTGATTAAAGTCTTTGCTTATGATTCCATTCCTCTGGTTAGAGGTCCCTCTCCTGTCTCAGGTCAGCATCCAACATGATTTTCCGTAACCTTTTACAGTGGCAAAGGGCAAGTGAGCACCAGCACATCGCCCCTCTAGGGGACAGTTGAAGTGATTTCTTCACACTAACCTAGGCAGAGGACAAATTTCTATTCTATCTAAATAGACGCCCTCTTCTTTAAGCAACCCATTAAAAACCTGCCCCGCAGCAAGTTTCCCTTAATATCCTTATTAGATACTATTAATCTGTCTTCTTAAGCCTAATTTCAGCACACTCCTACCTAAAAAAAAAAAAAAAAAAAAAAGCACCATAACAAGGGGACTTCTCCCCCTACCTCCTATACTTTTCTGTCCTCACCACCTGCTCCAGTGTGCCTACTACTGTATTTTATGTATAAAAAGTTTCCAAAGAAGAAGGGTACAAAGAGCTGCACATTTTTTTTACCTACACTAACTCACCATGCAAAGCTTCATCTGGAAGTCATGATGCAGATCCTATGCTGGTACTAATGATGTTATGCCTCAGTTTTACTCATTTAGGTTCAGGTACTCAAAAAACAACTCCATCTCTGTAGGAACGGGAGTAGATCTTCACTCCCTTATCCAGATTCCAGCTCTTCTAATGGTCAGGTTTCACTGAACAGCCACAGTGAACTAATGCACTGGGATCAGGACCACTGGATCACAGAAATATGTAATACTGTACACTATTTAGTGGCACTCCCACCTCTTCTCTCATCACTTAAGAGACAGATTTTCCACAGCCTATGCATCTTCATTTCTACCCAAGTTCTAATTTGAATCAACGTAGCTGAAGTTAAGTCAACAACTGGCTAACTTGCTATCAATTATTGATTCCAAAATGATTTTTTTTTTTTTGCTACATATAAGTCAGAGGCTTTATACCTTGTATTTGAATTCTACATTAGCATTTAGATCATTAAAATGTACTGCAAAACTCATGAGTGCAAGAACTCATTCTTTTTTAAATACACTCTTGACATTTTACAACTGGTGAGGTTTACGCAGGGCCTAGTGACTTCCAGTGAACTGCCACTGGTAGGTCCACTGTATGCTGCGGCATTAAGTTAAATTGGGAAAAAATACAGTTAAATAAAGGTTAATCTTAATGCTGCAATTTTTTTTTAAGCTGAGCTACAATGAATTTAAATATTCATAGGAAGTCTAAAGTCTTCATAAAGCAGGCCATATTAGAATTTTTTTTCTCTGTACCTACAAATTAATAAATGGTATTAAGCATCTGACTGAAGAATAACAAAGAAATTTGTATCTTCACATGCTAGAGAAGTTTTTGCAATGTACAGTGGCAAGTAACTTGCAGAAAAGTGAGCAACAGCATTTTCTTACTGTGGTTTATTTCCCTGTGTTAAAAGTAGCTCTCAATTCAAATTAGGTTTCAATATTCAAATAACTACATACCGATATACGACACAGTCTAAAAGCCAAGCATCTCCCAATTTACGTTAAGAAAACCCAAATCAAACCAAGTGATACAAAGCCAAAGCACACTTTCATAATTTCAAAGTTACTCTGCACCTCCTTCTACACTCTCATCTGTACTTGGATTAGTCTACTACAGATACTAATTCTTCATTTTAAGAATAAGCTGCTCTCCCAAAAATGGGCACAACACAGATTCACTAGGAATTGCCATTTTATGATACCAGCTAAAAAAAAATTCATAGTAAGTTTTCCGAACTTCAGCAAATACATCATAAAGAGCCCAAAACTGCAGCAATATTGGACACCTACCTTGTTTTAGCACAGCATTTCCACACTTTGTTACTGCAATCTTAGTGTTATCAATAGGACCAGGAGGATCTAGTGTGACAGAAAGATGATTAAAATTGGGAGAGCTGAAAACAAACAGCAGGTTGGAGGTTCTATTTTCAAATGGAAGGAGAAATAGCTCGTTTGTTTACTGCTTGTTCTTGTGCTGCTTAACAGTACATTCTAAGTTGTTAAAAGATATTCAGAATCCTAATAAAAAGCAAGTTTTTCAAAGCATTCATGATTACAGTAAGTCTTCAAGCAACAAAATACACAAATTAATCCTAATTCTTACCCCTAGCAAACTTGTCCTAGAGCAGACTCAGACAAGATTGTTGAACATTTTATCAGTGTTTCCATTTCAAAACTTTACAGCCACCGAAAGTAGGCTAAAGTGATATTATTATAATTGTTACTCAGTTATCTATGAGTTTAGGTTGTGACAGTGAGGTCACCTTTCCTCCAGAAGCTGTAGCATTATCTATCAGTTGACACAGCAAGATCCATCCTCCCTTGTACTTAGATCCAATTCTCCTGCTGCTGCTAACAGCAAACCCCATGCAAACAGGCAACATTCTTTCCACAACTATCCCATTATTCATTCTTGTGAATTATTTGACTATATTCTGTAATCTGGTCCCCGGATATATTCGTAACGTATAAAACCTGTGCCTTAGACATTCGTTTTAAGAGCTTTTGTTGCCATCTCAATCTGTTCTTCTTCTTCTACAGCCTTCTACCAAAGCAGAAACAATGTACTTAAACAGTACTACTAAATGACAGCAAAAAAGAAAAGATTACCCATATTTTGAAATGGAGCACAACTTACCACTGTCTTTACCCTTTACAAATCCTTCCCATTCTCTGAACCATTGCATACTGATGCAGTAAAACGTTGATGGAGATTCTTCTTCTTGGAATGCTCTATTAAGCTGAAAGGAAAAAGAACCTGTGTTTTTCTGCTTTTTTTTTCTTTAAACTACTGAATGCTTTTAACCACTGTAATTATTAACAGCATAATATTACACTGCTACAGAACATTTTAAAGAACTACTGACCATCAGAACACTGAACATCTGGTGAATCACCGAGGTGAGATTTTGATGTAGTTGTAGCCTTCATATTAAACGATGATTTATTCTTTAATTGAGAATTTATTTATTTTTTCCTGAAAACAGCAACAAGTTCTTCTTAAGCACAAGTGCTTACCCATCAAACACTACTGGATAATTACTGTGAAGGCTGAACTTGCAAGTAGCAAAAGAAATTAAAAAACTTATTTTTGTAAAATAAAACAGTGTTTTGAAAGATTTGCTCCATAATTTTATGGAACGTTCTTTGTGTGAACTGTATCTTCATCTATGTTTGATTTTCCCCTAATACTTTGTACAGATGCCAGTACGATTCCAAACAAGGCATGGTGAACTAATGCACTGAGACTTTTCATTACTTTTCTTTGCTTCAGTTTAAAAAACGCGAAGTATTTTTTGTTCCTACTATTTTAAAATTAAAAAAAATTAAAAAAAATCACATCCTGGTTTTCTGCGTTTCTGTTGCAAGGCAATGTAACTAACTGTATAAATTAAAAAAAACAGCTAAGTAAAGAGTCTCAGTTGCATTTAATGAAATTTGTTTCTATCATTGTAAAAAAAATATTTTTTTATAATTAAGATTTGAGGAAGTTTAACATTTTATTCTTTTTCAGACTACAGATCTTTTCACAATGTTATTAAGAAACATGCAAAAAGTCACTTAAACCTTTAAAACCATTCTCTTTTAGCTCTGTAATAATATAGCTATACTTCCCCCGTGAAGCCATGAACCTAAAGCATCAACACAACTTCTTAAGATTTCAGATAGAATAAGTTTTGCAACCATTCCCTATATAGAGGATAACAGAATTTTCTGTCTGCTAACCAGTAACAATACTTGCACAACAGTGCGCATATAATCATTGTTTATGCTGGAAAAATACTGATTGCTAACGTAAATTAGGTTGACTCAATGTTGTTAATAATAATTACTATCCAGTGGTAACCCAGACTAAAGAAAAACCAATTATTAAAAAGTTCAAATAGCAGTTAAAATATGGAAAAGCTGACACAATCTCTGAAGTGTGATTAAAGCACAGACAGAACTGAAACAACAGCTGCAATTCTATTTTCCTCCCTCTCATGAATTAAGATAGCAGAAATGGGACTCCAATACCTCTGCATTTATTTTCACTGAAAACTTCAAAACACATTTTTGGTTTAAGAATTACAAAATCATTACTAATAGTTATTTTACCAGACTCACGCACATAATCTGTAACTCATGGAAAATATAGTAGCTGCTTGATATTAATTTTACAGATCCATTACAATCCTAAAGTATTTACTTCACACTGAATTATTTATGTTTGTTTATGTCTCTAATGATATTTTTAAAATTAGAACTAGAGATAAGGATTATGATTAACTTTTTGTTGGCACAGTATTATTGCACTTAAACCTTATCAGATTGCACAGAACAGATCACTGGCAGTGTATAAAGCTCATGTGGCTGCATTCTGTTTCCATACTATAAAAACGCAATTTAAGAAACACATTAAACATTTTCTCTAAGTACATTTCCATATCAACAGTTATCTGGGATATCACAAGAACATTACTGTTGCCAACAGGGAAGAAGGGATTCTATATAGGTATACAGATATTTAATAAAGTCCATTTGTTACAGGAATCACCTATGCACTTCTGGTAACCCCTTGGGTCAAGTCATGAATATCAGGTGATGTCAAAAAGCAGAATGAGTAAGTGTTTACTTTTTTACCCGAATAAACATTTCCAATTCATTTTTCCTTCTTTTTTCAATTCTTTCAGACTCTATTTGGCAGGTGTGACAAACATACAGATGGTTAACAGCTGGTCCTCCTCCATACCTGCAGTAAGTAAAAAACCATTAACCTTGTGGAAAATACCATGTAAAAAGATCATGCACCTATAGACATTTCAAGTGTCAGCTTCTTATAATACGTAACAGAAGTCTGATACACGCCAGTCACACTGATCCACAAATGCAATAATTTATTTTCCTAGTAATATTTTGTACTGCATCCTAAGATATAACCATCTTTCAAGTTCTGACAGCCAAAAGCCAGTTCAAACCATCTCAAACTCCACTGTATCACATACTTCAAAAGGCATTACTATGGCAAGAACATGCCAGTGAGCAAGTATTGTTATATATACTCCATGTGTGATTTTATTAAAGGCCTCTAAGAAACAGCTTATGGAAATGTTCCAGCCAGTTCTATCTTAACCATGTTCCTCCATTCCATTGCAGGCTCTTCATCAGTTTGCTACCTCCCTGACACCAGCCTATAACCTTGTTTATTGTTTTGTTCTTAAAAAGTTATTCTCCATGACCGTCCCCTCCATATTTTCCTTGTGTGAAACTGCACACATGGAAGTCTTCAGGGGCACTGTTATTGAGCAGCACAGGAGACATGTATCTCTATATGTGTGTGTGTGTGTGTGTGTGTATATATATATATATATATGCATAATTATGAACATGGGCAGCATTTGCTAGTCTGGAAACTACTAGCCTGATAAAGAAAATATTCTTGAATAACTAGCAGCCTTAAGAGATGCATTTACTACAACAGAAAAGTCAGGTTAAAATATGCATTGAGATAAGGATATTCCAGGTTCTACTTCCTAGCTGAATAGTTATTTTTGTCAGAGCTGTATTCTCTTCAAATTTTGTTTCTCTTCTAAAACCTCAGATTTTATTCCAAAAATCTTACATTAAATGAGATAAAAGAGAGTGCTTTTAAGTATAGCAACATGAATTAAAGTTCAAAATATGAAAGTTCTTAAGCAAGAGTGAAAAAGAACTATGTTTACTTAGTGAATAAAATTAAACAAAAATCTGCCATGGAAAGCATTGCTTTTTTTTCCTCTTTTAGACTTGTATGTTTGTCAGTCCATAAAAGCAATTTGAGATGCTATTTGTTTCCCCCAAATACAGAAGTGTTGTATTTTAACTGAAAATTAAAGCATTGTTTCAGTACAACAGCACTTGTACATACAAGTTTTTTGGTATATATTCAATCATCCCAACTTGACAAAGACATATGTTTCATAAAATGGTCACCTACCACTTAAATTGCACCTCTGAAGATGACACTTTGTCTTTAGACTGCACTGATCAGTTCACAAGTTTTTAACTGAAATAAGTCAAGCATGGATTATACTATATCATCTCGAAGCAACTCTGACCCCAAAGTATTTGGAATTGAATAGGAGCAGTGCTACGTGAGCAGCAAAATAAATGTGTTTGGGACACGGATTGGCAATTGGCATCCTAGACGAATATATCCTTTTCCTTAATGCTATCTCAGTAAAAGTCAGCTTCCACCACAGTTGGCTTCCTCACCCTGAATTCTCACCCACTGCAGCCACGGTACACTCTCATAATTCCCAGATAACAGCAAGACGAAAAGCAAAACGTAGTTGCTTCAGACCTAATCTGTGCTGAAGGATGCATGCGTCAGTCAGGAAGCCAGACAGAACACGCAAATGTTTAGCAGTAACAATTCATACCTCTTTTCCACCTAGTAGATTACTCTCAAAATCTGGAGGACCCTATCATCTCTGGGACTTCTACCTTTCTATCAAATGATTGAAGTTTGACATCTTGTTAAAAAAGTTTATAGAGAAGGGAAATTAATGAGAAGTTTAAAAACATTTTCCTTCAGATTCAACAAATATTTCTGCATACAGAAAATGGATAATGCCTTTGTCAGTTGGAAGAAAAATTCAGTACATCTAGGAAAGTGGAAATAAGCTGGCAATAGTATTGTTTCTATTTTTCACTTGTGTCCATTGAAACTTTAAAACAAAAAAAACCCAACCCTTTACCTATAGTGCTTAGATGGCAGGAAATGAACAGCTAGAAGTATTTAATGCAACTGCAATAGAGAGTCCTTAGGTCATCAGCAAAGCTCTTCTGCAGCATTTTGTTACTTTAAAAGGAGACACATCTTGTAAGAATCCGTCCTTTATAAGCAAGCACTTAAACCTGACCTACATTAAAAAGTGTGGAGTAGTTTTGAGGAATACTTAGAATCTACGTTATTTTGAAGCAGTACTGGCAGCTGAGGCTATGGATTCAAAGCCAAAATAAAAGAAAAGCTGTCTCCAGCCAACAAGAGAACAGGAAGCTGATACAGAGAGCTCTTTCAAAATACCTCTTGCAAAGCATACTTTTGCTGACCTACTTTGTGTCATTTTGTACATACCATACATGCTTATTGGTTTAATACTGAAGTATTATCCCAGTAACACACTACTTTATGTAGTCTTTTAGCATTACTTTGCACAAACAAATTACATAAATTGGCCGTTTGCAATCCCTTCACTTAGTTTGTGCCTAAAGTATATTTATATTTTTCTGAGCCACTAATTCTGAAGTCTGATGTTGCTGTTTGGCGCATGTTTGCTCAAACCGTATCACTGGATTTTTTTCCAGTTACAGTACAAAACTTACCTGCTATACAGATTATCCCATATATTTTGAGGTAGCATTACAACTAGGTCCTCTATGAAATTAGCTTTGTGTGGAGGAACACCTGCAGAAGCAATGGAGGGGAAAAAAAAAAAAAAAAAAGAGAAAGACTTGTGGATTTTATTGGGGGGGTGGGGGAGGAGGAGACTATATTAGAGGTTTCTAGATAAAAAAAATACAACCTTTCAATGAATTCAGAGGAATGATGTGAAACAAGTTGTACCATAGTATAACCTATTACTGTATTTAAAGAGACAACTCTAATTTCAGTCTCTTATGAGGCTGAAAAGTTTATAAAAAGCAGAAGCAAACTACATGAAAGATTAAAATTAAAGGGCTAGAATCCTTTTTAGATACCTATTGCAAAATACTTCTTATGGTATACAAATGTTAAGGTATTAAAATGTTAAAGAGTTATTAAATATTTTGTTTATGCATGTAAACACATTAGCAAACTGTCTATTCAAAATTCAGTTATTTGCTGTAGACCTTTTTGAATTACTTCAAACAACATGAATTCTTGAAAGTAGCAAAATTTTGAGGGAGGCAGAAATAGAGGGGCTTGCAGAATTAGAAGCGTTGAGTTGAAGCACATGGTAAGCAGCAATGTGCTATGCAGGAATTCTTTTGAACAGGGAAAATCTAGTAATTCGGGCACTCGTACAACAAGAATCATCTGCTGTAACCCTGCAAAAGGAAAGCTACAGCCACAAGGGCTCACATGTACACACTCCGCAAATTGCTACAGGGGCACAATATTCCTATGTTAAAAGTTTGGTTCAGCAACAGGGGCAGCACCTCCAACTGCTAATCTAATACAGCTGTATTTTTTATTAGAAAATAGGTATAAGAACACCACATAGTAATGATTTCTTGGAATGTTAGCACTCAAATATGGATATTTCCCCAAATATGTTTTGTTTAAAGCAATTCTCTCATTTTTATTAACATATAGCACAAAGTAAAATTTTTATGCTCTTATACAAAATATACAGAATTACTACTCTATTTTCACACTGCTATGCACTGGATACTCTGCATCAGACCAATTTCTTGTTCCGCAGCTTTCAAACCTTCTTGTTGCTTCTAGCACGTAGCTGAGAAAAAGATTTAGATTGGCAGACCAAAGTATTAAGGATGATGATAAAGTGACAGGATTTTTAAAAACGGGAATATACATGTTTAGGAAGCAAGCAGATAAGCCAAACTGTTCCTCTTTAAGGATCAAGAAAGCTTATAAACAAAATCAAATGTGCAGCGAAAAGAAAAAAAAAATAGGGTAACTTCACACAGTATCATTTCCAACTAGTCAGCTACTAAGAGAAATAATTTACTTACAAGTTATAGTTCTAATTTACCTAAGAAGTTACAGCAGTTATAATATGAACTTACTATATTCAAATTCCTTTAATTAAAACAAGCATACATCCCTGTATAGCTACAAGCCGACAGACAAATTCTTTTTAAATGATACTCAGTTACAGTCTCACCTCCATGCATACAGAGAAAGTCATTATTTGAAATTGGTCCTGGCTCTGCAAAAGTCTTGAATTTATTTAACCACTGTCTGGAAACATAGAACTGCAGAAGACTTGGTTCCATCATATTCAGTAGACCTGATATCCTCCGTCTCTCTCTCTGTGCTTCTTCACTGCTCTTTCTATTACCGAAACAGAAATAATTAAACAAATATATATCCCGGCATACAGTGCAGATAATTTACTTTGTGAAAAGAAAACTGTACTTTCAAGTAAATTAGCTGGGCCACATCTATACTTCAAAGTTCTACTAGCATGAAGGAATTGACTTAGCACGTGATAAAACTTGCACCTTTTAGGCACAGCCAGAGCCACCAGCTAAATGTGTGGCAGGAACCCAGACTGTCACATTACAGAACCATGTGTGACAAAAGTCCATACAGTTAGCACAAAGTGTGAAGGGCAGCAAAACTACTTGCTCTGTTAAACCTATGCTTGTCTGTAGTTCTGACAAGCCATGGCACAGGTGTTATGCTTACAAGAAAACTTTTGCCTGCTTAGTTCAACAACTCAAAAGACCCCTGACAGTTCCCATTCAACCTACCAGCCTAAGAAAGCAAATAGTTGGACTGCAACAGAGACAGCAGACTATACTGCAGAGGTGATTACTGCCACAGGAGAAGGAGGTAAGGCTCTGCCCATCTGATCTATGCATCTTTCGAGCTAAAGCTTTGCAAGCTGTTGGGCAGATGTTCCTCACTTACCTTCAGAAGTAAGGTTGAACAGTAAGTAGATCAGATAATTCCCCTACTTCTCCTGTATTACCCTACCTTTCTCATTGAGGCTGTTGCTGCTGTCCAACTGGAAGTATCTCTGCTCTCGTGTTTTTAGGTTGAATAGAATCTCTCTTCTCCAAAACCAGGTTTGAACCATTCATTCCCATCCTCCAAAACCCTGAACTGAAACTTCACTCAGCATCACACAAAAGCTGGGTCACCTCAGTTAATTTATGGAGTCAAAGTTGACTCAAATAGCTGATAGAAAAACTTCAGGTAGACCTAATGGCTATAGCAACAAGGCTATTTATAGTATAACAAAACAAGACTAAAAGAGTAGGAAAAAACCAAATGCTATGAACCCAATTAAAATACATTACCTGTTTAAATTCAGATCAAAATTATTTAATAAAAACCTTAAAAGTCTGAAAATGAAATTCAAGTACATAAGTTCACTTTCCAGCTGTAATTTAAAAATGCACACAGATCTCCACTAAGGTTTCTAAAATGCGCTGAAAGAACATCTATTTTGTGTGTGTGGTAGTGTTTTGTGGGTATATTTTTTTTTAAAACCAAATTTTATGAATGCTGTTCTTTTATTATTTATTTTAATACATTTGCCCACAATCCTGTGCAGTGTTCTTTCTTGGCAATACAGCATGACCTCCACATTCCTTTTAAAGGACCTACTGAGTCAGACTCACAGGCTTAGCTCAGACAGTGGCAGGTACAAGTGCTCCTAATGAAAGTTAAAACATTCTCAGAACACATCTCGTTTCTTGTGCAACTCTGACACAATCTATTATTTCGCTGTCAACTTTTAGTGGAAATTTGATCTTAGTACCAGAAATTTAGAATTTGAAATTGAGTTAAGTTGCTTTTATTATTTCAAGTACAAAAATTCCTTAGATTGAAGATGATAATAACATGACTTCTTGCCTTTTGTTTCAACTTTCAGGAAAAGACCAGCCTGTAAATTCCCTGAAATTAAATTACAACACAGTAAAACCTCTGTTGTTCCACATCCCATCTGCTAAAGACTTTCCACAATTCCCTTTAGAGCTCTAACAGTTGGTGTCTGTGTGCAAAACCTCCCCCCGTGTGCAGAATTCCTTTCTTCTAATTGAAAACAAGGTAATTGGTGGTCAGTTCTAACAGCTGCTTAAAGTTCTCTTTCTAGTCATCTCGCTATACTTTATTTATGCAGATTTAATTTTCATTTTAAGTTCTATACATGTTTTAGCAGTGATAGAGCAAGTGTTAAGGACATAACTGAAGGATTAAGTCTCTCCAGCAGAGGCTTTTCTGGTTGGTCAAATTCTTCCACTGTAATTCTTATGGGGCAGCTAATTTCTGAAAGCTGCTCAACCACTTAAAAAGTTATTTACATACCTGACTAATATGCGTATGATCGTACTTTTAATTTCTTACCTGTAGAAGAGAACATAGGCTTCTGCATTTTGCACTGTGGATTCCGATACTTCTGTGACACTCTGGTCATCAAATTCATACCACAAATTATTTAAATTGTTGCGACAATAAGCTATATAATGTCCACCTGTAGTGTTAGAAGCAAGAGTTATTAAAAAGTGTCCAGATCTGCCCATTTTACTTCCTTTTCATGTATTGCATATTAAGTCCAAAAAAAGCAAGTCTTAAATGGGAGAAACATTAAATCATTAGCAAACAGGACCTGGATATTAACTTCTCTCAAACTCAGGATCAGCTTTTTTTTCCTGAATTTCTATCAGCTAGTGGAAAGTTGGACACTGCTTTCAGCATATTCTTGAACTCTTCAAACAGCTTGTTGTCTAACGCACTCCTGAACCATGATATTCAAATCAGAGTAAGACTGTCTGAACAATTTACCCTAATCAGTTTCCACAATGAACTCTTCAAATGTTTGCATGCTTTATAATAGAAATTAGCATAGATGGGTAACAGCTACATGATATCAAGACCATACTTAACTGTGGTTTGAAGACTATTCATAATATATTTTAAATTGTTACTATTTTTAAATACATATTCAACTGTCAATAATTAAATAATCAAATATCTACTAAACTAATTATGAGAAGCATCATTCAGCAAGCACTAAACGGAAGATGAAAAAGCATCCAGAAAAAATTGAAACAACTTCATCTAAACAATGGATACCTCAAGTCTGGGGAGTAGGAAGGGATGGGTAACTTCTGGAGAAGTCTATAAAGTTTCTGGCTTCAAACTTTTCTTTCTCCTATTTTCCAAATCTTATAAATACTAAAAGCACTTGGGCAGGAATGAGCGTGACATATAGCAATAAGATGGTCATTCAGCTACTAATCACTACCCATAAATAGCAGTTACTGCCTATTTTGGGGTAAATTGGCAGCGATCATTCAAGAAAACATCTTTTAAAAAAAATTACTGGCATCTTTGTGGTGCTTTGTGAACTCTTTCCAAAAAATAAGGCATACAAAGCATCGAAACTCTAGACAAACAACAGCTGTATAGAACAGCTGATCAACTGTTCACTTGCTGGCAAATAACATTATTTGTACATTTATACTGTTCACTTTCAATAGTACATATAGTTTTTTTACTTAATATTCCAGGATCTGTTAATTTTTTTCCACCTACAATTTTATTTAGGTATGCCATACAATTTCAAAGATGTGTCAACTCTTTAAGAGCAAGCTATCTTATGGTTCAAGGTAAAAATCACAGCATTTATCTTTCACATTCTATTTACCAATGCTCTTCTATTTACCCTTCAGTATATGGATATCATCCTTAAACAGACGTGCTGATGTGAATATCAACTGCAAAGACAAAACAATCAACCTCATACTTACTGCTGGCAGTTCCATGATGGCAGATGACAGATAGGAGATCATAAGTCACTATTTGAGCTGGACTGTCCTTTGCAAGGAAAGGCTGAAGATCAAGGCCTTCCAAGGGAAAAGACACATGGGTCCCAATTTTTGTGGAAAACATAAGTTCATGTCTAAATCTTTTGAGATGAATGCACAATATCTGTAAGAAAGATCGACAGATTCACTCAAGAACTATACATGCTACTATTTGATATTTAATAACTACACTATTCATGCCATCTTTTCCTTTTATCATCCCAAAAGGATCACTTTTCTTTATGGCCTGAGGCAACTATCACAAGCTCTGTGTGCCATAGATTTTTTTTTTTTTTTTTTTTAAATCAATTGTGGCTCAAGGAATTAGAAATGAATTTGTAATTATCAAAGCCTTATCTTACTGACAGTATTAAAAAAAAAAAAAAAAACAGTCCTGAACAGTTACTAACACTGATGCAGCAATGAACAACATACTTTTTCTCTTCCTCAATGCACCTATTGCAAAATCTTGTCACAAAGGACATTAATTCTTCTTGATTATTGCAGCCATCAACTCATGTTTTGAAGTGTAAGATTGGATTACTTTTAAAATGTAATTTTACAAGCATTACTTATAGAAAAGATTTCCAGTCTGGCTGTGGTATTTAGTTCTATGATCTAGAGTATAAATAAGTTCTGCAGGCTGATAGTAACAACATAGAAAAAACCCATTCTTCTAACTTTACTTTTCATGTACAAGGTTCACTTTCTTACAGGGTGAATAATCAAACGTTGCTCACATTCTTAAAACAAATGCCAATATGAAGATACGCTTTCATCATATAATATTATAAACACAATTTACTCCATGCAACTCATTAGTCTTACCACATTCCTAATCATGCAGAAAAAGTGCTTTAAAGTGCATGTAGTAACAGTACCTCAGGAAATTTTTGCACTTTGCAGAATTTCACTCCATTTCTTAACCTAAGCAAAGAAAAGAAAAAACAAACAACAAAACAACCAATACTTAGTTCTGAAAAGGTTTTATTTTATTGTGCTAGATCAGCAAAAGTCTAAGCTGAACCCAAAATATTTCTGGAATGTAGACTAGACATGGAGTAGCCAAAATGATACAAATGACAACACTTCAGAAGAAAAGACAATCTGTACTGCTGAAAAATTCAAAGCAGCAAGTACAGATAATCAAGTTCCATCTAGATAAGTTTTTCTTAGCATAAAGGAAAGAACTTCAAGTTTCATGAAAGCTCATTATTCAGCAAAAGAGAAAAAAGAAACGAACTAAGTTTATTTAAGAAATTACCTACAGCAGATCACCAGTTATATAACAAGGAATAACACTCTTTTACCATAAAGAGTTTTGAGCAGCCTTCAGAACCACTTCTGTTTCTTGGTTCTTTAGTATTTAAAGCCATAGTATTTATTTATTTTTAACACACTTAAGTGATCTACTGCATATTAATGAAAACCTGCTAGTAACATAGAGGGCTAAAAGCTTTTATTTTATCAACCAAAAACAATTTAGAAAGGTCTAAAATTGTAAGGAACGTGAAAAAGAGTTAGGCACATTTAGTTTGCAATATGGTACAGTGAGTCAGTACAGTGCTTCCTGACTCCTGCACCTTTGTAATACTAAATTTCTGAAAGCCAGAACACAAGGTAGTATCAAAAGATTAATAGTACTGTGACATATCCAAGAGAAATAAATGCCTCTTGACTAACAGAAGCATTGAAGCACTCAAATTAAGACAAGTTAAAACAAAAAAAGATAAAAGCCAGCTTACTTTTTACACCTTCCACAGCTGTACATGTTATCACCTACAAATATCAAGGGAAGAACAACAGCCATTATTCTCTAAATCCAAATAGTTATCCTTCAAGTGCATACATTTGATATATAAAAGTTTCAAGGGAATTTATCTTTAGGTTGCATTCAATATTTAACAGTCGTAAGAGTGCCGACATAGCAACTAAATAGAAAGGTTCTCAGGTTTTATGCTTTCAACTATGAAGCAGTAGAGCATAATCTGAAGAGACAATGCTATATAATTTAAAAGGGAAATCCAAATTAAGGTTATGAGAATGAGTATTAACATAGTGGTTTTTGAAATTTTTATGAACCTTCAGTTGATACCATTTCATTAAACCAAATTCAGATTTACCTGACATTTCTAAAGCAGCTTTTATGGGCATTTCTTTCCTCAAATATTCAGTTGAGTGAGAAGCTTACCTTTTTGAAATGAATGATCCCGTAAGAGCAAGGAATGACTGTATTATGGTCTAATTGTATTGAAGTGGCCTTTGCTCAATTGTATAACGCTAAGAAGATATTAATCATCTCATTGTGATAGGAGGAAAAAAACCCCAAAGAAACATGTTCATGTAATTAACCTCTTACCCTTGAGCTCATCTCTGGCGAAAAAGGCAGCAAGACAATCTTGTAAGGTTACAACTGGACCCCAAAACCAGCTAGGGACACATGAGACAACAAACCTGAAACATCATTGACAGAAAAGAAAAAAAACCAACAAATGTTCTGCCAGAAAAGCAGAAACTGGAATTTCAAAATAGATGAATAAATAAACCAAGGTAAGTATTATTTACCTTTTGAAATATTCCATAAAAAAAGCTATCCATCCCTGGGGGGCATATGCTTCTCCACATGACCCTGCCTTGACTAGAGATGTCTGATGACTCGCAGAATGGAGTTTAGCAAGATCTTCCTTCCCTGGAATAGGCAAGGACAGATCCTGAAAAGTCTCCAGGGTTACAGACAGCTGAAGAAGAAAACAAATGAAACAAAATAAGAGTTAAGCTTGAAAAGAAACAGCAATTAAATTGAATTCTGTAAAGCTCACCAGTAACTACTAAGTCACTGTATAGTTGAAAAGTCCACTAGGTAGCAAATTAATTATAAATAAGGAGATGTAAGAATTCATTTTCTAAAAAAGAGGAAGAAAAAATAACATTTTAGACTGAACTTGCACATTGTTATCACTGAAGCATTGTTTTTTAAGTTGTTATTAATTATTTGTTTTCCTACCAGTCATAAAAAGCACTATGATTTTTGCCTCAGGCTCCTGTTATACAAGCTAGTTTCAGAAAGCTTCAGCCCATTGTTTTGACAGTATTTTACTTTGACATTATCTTGACCTGATGTAACTGGATCTGCTGCAAGGAGACCCAGCTGTGCATTTTCTTTCTCCCATGCTTGATTTAGTGATCACATAGTCACAGAGTAAAACATCAAGCAAACTCTAAAAATTCTTATTTGTTTTTTGAACTTGTTCACCAGATTACCCTGAGGTCTCAGTATTCTTAGATCTAAAGCAAGGGAAGCAGTAAGGGCATGCAATTGCATCAGGGTTAGGTTTAAACTTTATGTTGAGAAACTTGTCCCCAGTGCAAAGATTTGGATATCCAATATTTGCTATTATTGCTTTGAAACTAAAGTGGTCCACTAGACATGTTTAGACAATTGACTTTTTTTAAATGATCACATGTGCTGTTCTAAGTAATTCTATCAGGAAACAGTACAGAAAAAAATCAACTGTTCCTGTATTGCACCACATCTTGCAGTAGAGGACAACTTCAGAAAGCAGTTAATGATTCATATAACCTGTAAAATTAAGTGTCTTTACCTGGATTTTTTGAAAGACATGCGTTTTCTTAGCCTCAATCTACCCGATAAGACGGTTATAGCAGTATGACTGGACTACTGTGTTTTGCTTTTCTTTGTAACATGTACCTGAGAACTTATGACAGCAGCAGGTATGCATTAGGATATTCAGAACATTACTAGAAACTAATCATACCTAAGTGAAGCTGAAGAGCAAGCCTCTTTCTCCATCCTTGCTGTAAACCAATTCTCAAAATGCTATTTTTCAGCTCTGAGTAAACATCCAGATCAATGAAAGCAAGCTAGTCTAAACACAAAGTGCTGGTAGTAGCTGCTATTACTATTTGAGTGAACTAGTGTAAAACAACCTAACCTTCTGAGGAAATCTGCCACAAAAGAATAAAGTTACCAGAGAACAACTGTATTCGTAAAACCATAAGTATTTGTGTTAGGGAAAAAAAACATATCAAAAGCTAGAACTTCCCCTCCTTACTCACCCGATCACAAGTCAAGCACTGTACTGAGCTTATTATAGTCCCATCAAATATATCAGAGATAACACTCCTGTACTTCTTGCGCTTCTTCCTTTTTGGCGATGATACAGTTGAAACTATAAAATGACAAAAATAAAATGCTGAAAGTAAATCAAGATACAGTGGATTCTGATTTCCTTCAACTTTGCATAATAGAATTAGAGATCACACATATTTAGGATTAAATTATGAGCCAAGCCTTGTTTTCTATTTACTAAATATTTCTTAGAAATTACACAACCAGATTACTGCTAGTACCAGGCAATTCACGTAGCTTCCTCAAGCAGTTTATAGGGGACAAACACCAGAAAGTTTTGCCTCTCTTTAAGTAAAAGTCAAACTGCCAGTCTTGAAATCTACAGCCTACTGCCAAGAGATTCATCTTGGCAGTAATCCCCCAAGGTATAAACTTAAAAAGGCACATTCTATCTGACATTTAATTTGATCACATCTTTCCAGGAAGTTTTAACCATGTTGGGCTGAAGAGCTCATACACAAGCTTATTGTATCACAACACTGATGACACTGGGTTGAAGCAGACTAGATTTATTACTAGAGTCCAGCCTAACAGCAGCTGATTAAAAAAAATAAAGTAAAACTCCAAGCCAATGACATGTGCTTCACACCCAAATCCACTGCTAATTAGGTAAACACACCAGAGCAGTCTCTTGGGCTCTATAGATTACTGGAATGGTAGGCTAAAATGAAGACCACAAAATCTCTTCTGGAGTCAGTACATTACCCAAGAGACCACTCAAAAGTGTCGCATGAGTCAAAGGCAAACTCTGCCAAAATGCTGACAGCCAGTCAAGATAGGCAGTGAAACATGGAAATAATTACAGTGAAAAGGAAACTGAATTACTCCAATAAATCTTTCATATAGAACACAACCTCGCAAGGCTCCTTTGTGCATAAAGAGTTTGCCCATAAGCAAGTACTCTTGTCTCTTTACTGTCCAGCAGTATTATATATTCTCTCTGTATCATCCCATACCTAGAAAGGTGTCTAAAACAATAGAAAAGTCTGAATTCAAAAGTATCTCTAGCAGAAAGAACAGCCGTTAGAAGTAATCTGACAAACCCTCTTTTCCACAATGCATCACCACATTTTATTTATCATGGACACGAACTGCCTCATACAGCCTTTTGCCCAGAATTCTCTGAGGTTCCTTCTAATCACTTATTTTGCCACTACACTGCTTTAAAATGGTTCTAAAGTCTTCATTTATCAGTGATGTGGAGGATATACTGTATTTATCCGTACTAACAAACAGCAGGAAGAAATGGAAGACACTGACAAGCAGGGGCATCTTAGAATTGTGAAACCCAACAGACACCACATGCTTTCAGCAAGTGGGAAATGGAAGAGAAGAAGGGAATAAGTGTGTTGTAATTAGTTATTAGCCCCCAGACACAAGTCCTAGCACACTCGGGAATTCCCCTAGCATTATGGGGAATTAAAAAAAAAAAACACCACCTTGTGAGCTTGCAAATGGCTGCCACACTATTCCCCTAGTCAGTTCTACTGTATACATATCTATTCCCTCAATACTCAATAAAGATGACCAGGAGTTAAATTATTAGGAAGTGAAAAAAACCAGTAGTCTAGATTGGAAGGACCTTTGGACATCATCTGGTACACTCTCTGTTCAAAGCAGCTCTAGTTGAACTTTGCAATATCCATCTCCAAGAACTTCGGGGTTCTGGGCTCCCACCTCCATTCCAGTATTCAACTACTCAATGGAAAGATTTTTTTCCTTCCATCTAATAGAAATTTTTCTTTCTGCAACTTGTTTCCATTTCTATTTGCTGCATGGCTTCAAGAACAGTCTGGCTCTGCCTTCTCTATAACCACCCATAATGCTGATGACAGCAACAGTTCCCCTTTAGCCCTTCCTTCTCCAAGCTGAATAAACCCAACTCTTTCAGCCTCTCCTTGTATATGACAGGCTCCAGCCACCTAGTATCTCTTCCAATAGACTCACTTCAGTTTGTCTAAAACCTTTCTGTAATGGTGAAGCCAAAACTGGAGACAGTAGTACAGGTGCAGTGTCAAAACTGATGAACAAATGAACCAAAGAGGCCAATGATTTAAGTGCATTAAATCATTGCCATTCAACATCAATGCTAAAGCATTAAAAGGATAACATGAACATTTTCAGAACTTGCCCTGAACAGCCTGTTGAATGAAAGAAGATCACAATATTAAAGTTGTAGGAGTTTTTTGGTTTGGTTTAATACTAGCCTTAAAAGCATGTTCCAAAAGATGAGCTTTTATTAAAATAGTCTACTGTTAGACAAATAAGGGCAAAAAAAAAAAAATCATATGTTGTTCCTTGTGCCCCAAAGCTGCACTGTCTTGTATCTAAAGGCAATAAAAGTCTAAACATTCTGGATGCTGATAAACACATCATACTGTGGAAAGCGCCAAAAGAAATACTCTACACCACAAAGACAGTAACAACCAAAAAGCAGCTAGCATTTACAAGTCTATCTACAGTATAGGTACACATGGCTCCTTAAACCTTAATAAAATAAAATGTTGACTTATTGAACTTCTGCTGAAGAACCAATGTGCGTGTTCTCTGAAAAGCATTACCTTTTTGTGGGTACTAACTTCTCCCACGTTTTCCCTCCCTTCAAACCAGTGCAATTGAGAAAGTTGTCCAAAAATGTTATTTCATCCTCCCAAAGCAGAGGCAAATTCATGCTTCAAAAGAATCAGAATTTTACAGAAGTAAAGGGAGTCCTATTATATGTCCAGCTTATATAATGCTCCCTCTCCCCACTGGGGATAGGGGATAAAAAACCCCTAAGAACAATACTGCGTTGCTATGCAAGACACAAGAAACAACAAAATGAAAACTGTAATACAGAGCAATTCAGTACCAGAAGGGAGAAAATAAAAGGCCTATACCTTTTTTGTGGACTGGTGCCAGTGAAGAGCACGATGAGAATGATTTTGGAGGACTGTTTGATAAGCGTGTGTTCATCCCTTCATTTGATGATGGGGTTTGGGCTGCAGATATATCATTCATGTGGACATCACTCATGTACTCTGCAATTAATATTTGCATTATTTCATAAATTCTACCAAAAAATGTACTGCAGAATGAACAGACACAATAGTAATTTATTTAACCACACTGTCAGGTCACTGGACATTTAGGAATTCATTTCAATCACATATCTTTAAGTTAAAAACAAAACCAAAAAAACCCCGCTTCTCTGGATTATCTGAAACCTTACCCAGTACAAATCTTTAGCTTTTCAAGGGAATTCAAATTGAATTCAGAACACCTAAACTAAACACTTAAAACTGAAAAAATAAATTAAAGAAGGTGCATTGTTTACAAGTAAATCCACCTACCCTATTTGACCTACACCTCTCTACTGTATTCTACAACTCATTTCCACTCACACAGATATTCTGGCTAAGAATTTGACTGTTTCAATTGCACATTAGTAATGCATTACCCGAGAATCTGCTGTGTATCTGTACTTTGACAGTTCCTTGATTATTTAAAAATTCAGTCGTCTCTGAAGCAGTGTTCATGTCTTTTTCCAAGTCTTCCATAGAATTTGTTCGTTTAAGCTTGTTGCTTGATATTTTTTCTTTCTGCCAATCTTTGCATGTGATTGAGTTGTTATCATCATCCTGAATTAACATGGTTGTCTCTGCAGGATCCTCTAAGACAGGTTTGAAAATAGCGTCATTTTCTGTTTTATCACAGGTACCACAGGATTCACAAGGCTGAAAGCCTACATCTGACTGGCTCTTGTCTTCTTCCATACTCTCTTCAACACTCATAGACTGGGCTTCTTCCAGTTCTACAACTGGTTCTTTAAGTTCTTCATGAAGCAAATCCATTAGACAACGCAAAAATTCTTGTGCATCCTAGGATTTTAAACAAGTTTTACAATATTATTCTATTTTATTTGGAAGATATTAAAGTCGTATCAGGAAAAGATATGGATCGCTAAAACAAAAGCTACAGCTGGCTGTTAAAGAAGAATAAGGCAAATTCCTCTGTCCCAGGTCTAATGTTCAAAAGAAATTTCATTTCCAGACCACATGTTTGTTTCCTGCACCCATTTCTTGCATGTCATAAGTAATCATCATACAAGTTTTCTCCAAAGCACTTCAATTCCCAAAAATCTCATTTCAACAACTTAAAAACACTGTCATAGCTTACATGAATGATAAATTTAGCTCAAGCAACTACCAACAATGTGGTCAGACTCCAGCTTTGCTGGTAATGGAACATTTTAGGGACAGTTTTTTTAAAACCTTATGCAGCATCTTCAGCAAAGCAATCAGAGCATTGCTTTCACTGGGCATGGAATTACTTTATTAAAAAGTATTATGATGTGCTTAGCCCGTCTTTCCAATTGCACCACACTGCCAACAAGATCTTAATTCTTCTTCTCAAGCCTGGATAAGATTCCTCAACTATCAGTGTTTCCACAAAGAGCTGTCAAGTATTACTACAAGTCTAATCAGTGTTTGGAAATATCTTAAAAGCCACCAAATTTCAACAATCCACGCCGCAGCTTGGTTCCTGGCAATAGAGCATATCTAATAAAGCAAGCATGGGAGAAAACAATAGCCTCTTCTTGGCAACTACTACTGCTTCTATTTTCTTCTATTTTCCTTTTTGTATTTTAGTTGCTCATAATAATAGTTTTTGCTGCTCAACATTCCCATCCATCATAGCAATTACTTATTAAGCTCACAACTGCTGAATAGAAAACACACTTTTTCTTAAAAACTACAACTATCAGATTTGAGTTTTGGGCTTAGGTAATGAAAAAAATCTAATATGCCTATTTGCTGATAATCCTTTTACCAAAAAAAAAACCAACCCCAAACAAACAAACAAAAAAACCCCTCAAGCCTTGAGACACAGGTTAACTGATAAACATTCTTCATTGAGCAAAATTAGAGAATTCCTTTTTCTCCCTGAATATTGGACATGGCTGCCCAATTGGCTGCCCAACTTGTGAGGCCGGGCAACAGGAGAGTGTTGGTCATGAAAGACCTGCTTTGTTTTAATTGTTGCCATGAAACCTACTAAACATACAACTGAAGCGTGATCCAGGCAGAACCTTAAAAGGTTCTCATTAAGTGTTGCTCTGCATGGAAAAAGACATTCTCATCAGTGTTCAAAGCTGCGAGAACCAAGTTTCCATATGGTTTCTTTTCAGTTATCAAGATTGATTTTCTACTTTTCCAGAAATTCATATGGCTCTTAAGCAATTCATGAGTAAATTAAAAAACATTGAGATTACTATTTAAACACTTACTTTACAGCTACATGCAGCATTTGAACATTAAAGCATGTGTTCTAATCCTCCACTCCACAAATATGAAACATGCTAACTGAAACAGCAAAATTCCTTTGAATAACAGCAGATTCCTGAAAGATATTAGTAAGCTTTTCTAATTACAGGGTTTAAATTTTTCCTCTAGCCCAAAAGCTTTTAATAAAGTACTGCAAACTGTATGAATGCAGCAAGATACTGTATGAAGGATCAACTGAAGAATGCCTTTACTATATAATAATCCATGCCTCTAACAAATTACCAACTTACAGTTCCCACAATACTGCTTACGAAACACAGAGCGGTGGGGTTTTTTTCCAAAGATGCTAAATGAAAACTGGATACTGTGTATTTAATTTTTTAAAAAACAGAACTGGTAGATGAATATAAAAAAACCTCTTATATTCTTTTTTTATTTTTGAACACCTTTATTTTGTTTTCTGGGACTGCTCAAATATTAGCAGCATTATTTCACACACAGGAAAAGTTTTAGATACGTATTATTTTAATTTTCCTGAAAAAAGGAAAAAAGACTTATTCTCAGAAGTTGAAGGTCTTTCAAGAATTTGATATAAACAAACATAAAACCTGACTTAACTGTTGATGGTTCAGTTTCGAATGATCTACATTTGAAGCACATAACCTAAAGTTTATGTTGCATTTGTTTTAAACAAATATAGCAAGCATAGTAACTTATCTCTTATTTTTAAATTTAATGCTTAACTTTATGGCTTAGGCAGATTTAAAAGACATCAGAAAGTTTTACCTGTTGAGAGTAGCCTCGAAATGTTGGATTAACAGTTTTAATTCCTTGAAATAAACCAGTAGGAACAACAGAACCAGGCCTAAAAAAAGTTTCAAAAATACAAATATACATTAAAAAGCAACTATTTAAGTGGAATTTTCTGTCTTTACTGGGATCATAATTTTACCTGCAACTAAAAAATAACACATCTAACACCAATAATATTAATCTTAACCAAACATAATATTGATATTGAATAATTAACAATACAATTTTTTTAAAATCTGTCATCCAACAGAAATAGAGACTGTATCAGGACTTTTACGCCACATTTCTTGTCAGAGAATCAGATGACAAATCAGACATACTCTTGGCACTATGCACAATTACTGTTTCTTTACCTTTGTCTTTTATTTTGAAGTATTTTCTTAGACAGAGATAACAGAAATTCCATATAAGGAAGTAACATAAATTGATAAAACATTGATACAGAATGAAGGTCACAGAGAGGATCAAGTAGTTAAACATTTCAGATACATTTCTGGCAGATATAAAAATTTTTAAAAGTTTAATGCTACTTTGTATAGTGTTTATCATCTATTTCTTGTCAGATCTCCCTTACTACAATTTACGTAAATTATTTGTCCTGTCTTTGGCAGATATGGAAAAGAACAGGTTATAAGGAGTGTTTAAATCCTGCAAGTTAGTCTTTCCTTCCTTAATTTGTAAGAGTAATTCTGTGATACACACAAAATAAAAATTAGAAACCTAAGACAGATTAATGCATCCTTCATGACTCTGGAGTTTATTTATAATAATTTCATCACCAAAATGATACAATACCTGCTTTTGTGCCAGAGTTCTGTCATCAGCTTGAGGTAACTTTTACAAATTGCTGGTTTCTTATCTGTTCGGGCTAAGCCTCCACAGTCAAGAAAAAAGTGTGTCAAAGGTGGGCTGATTAAAAAGAAGAAAACAGTAGTTTTTTTAGGTTGTTTCACATTGTTAAAATACAAGAGGAAATCTGCATTTCATACAAAATTATTAAAAAAAAAAAAGAGTAATACTATTATGTAATTGAACAATTCCATTTCCTACATCCTTAAATGCTGCAACTAAACGTTCCTAGTAGGACAACTTCAGCAGTACAGCAACACTGCTTTTCAAACACATGCGACATTTGTTAAAGCACCAGAATTGTCTAATGGGATTCAAATTCAAGGCAATTCCTACTAGCCATCACAGAAGTACACATGTACCACTACAGCAACAATCACCATAAGCCTAATCCATAAATAGCATCTTAAAGAAATCTTTTTTCTAGAATCCAATAGTGCCACATAATGTTTGTAGGTAAATAATTTATAATTAAATGATTATTTATCCATTTACTTCATGCAGTGTTGCCAACTCACAAACTCTCTCACTTCTCTCCCTTCAACTCCCTTTTGAAGTCACAATCCCTCATACAGATTGGACCTATTTTTATCCAAGAAAGCAGATATCCCAGCACACTTGCAAAATTTGGCATTTGTCAACAGAATCATTTCCTCATGATTAGATGCCTTGTCCACCTTCTTTACCTTCTAGAGAGATTTGCCTCAGTTCTCCTCTCCCTCAACAAAGGATTTCAGTGAGGTCTACTTAGCCCTGTATTCTGTCTTGGATTGCAACCAAAAGCAGATGCATACAGTAAGCATGTGTTCTAGTACTAGTGCTCTAGTGCTGCCCCACCTAACCATTTTGAGTGCAAGAAACTTCAGAGTTGGATAGTGTTTTTATCTCTTCAGCTTTTGTAGATTTCTCCGTCATGATCTTGTCTGGTATCACCACGGGATGAGAAGATTTTGTATTCTAGCCATTCCTAGGATGATTTAGCATAGAATGTCCCAGATGCATTGTTTGTAACGACTGAATTTGGATCTTTTGGTCTTAACATGTCTCTTTTTTTTAATTAGGGTTTATACTTATGCATTTCCTTTCATTTATTCTGTAGCAGGGGGGGGAAAAAAAACCCAACCCACAAAGTTAATAGCTTTTATCAGATTTTCTTCTAATTTTTAGAACTACGTGTATTTTTATTCAGTGAGGAATTAGAATGAAACAGAGAAAGAGCTGAGTAGCCATATACCCTAATACTTCCCCCCACCAGTGAAACAACTGTTTGTAGTATGTAAGACTGAGATTTACCAAATATGCATAATCTTCCATGGTAGTGCAGCCCTTCAAAATCCTTAAGTCCACCTTGAGAAAATGCATATATAAGCAAATATAAAATTACATTTACAACTATTTTCCTTACCAGTTGGAAAGAGCTTGTAAAGCTGCATTCATGTAACAAGTGTTCCCAATATTTTTTAATCCTGTTAGACCTGAAAAAGAGAATGAATATTCAGCAAGTCTGTTAATCCAAGTCAAGACATATTAAGGAAAATACTTCCTAGAAAATATGTACTAATTAAAATACTCATGTAACACTTCTGATGCCAATTATAATGCAGAGTTGTAACTAAAAGAAACATAGGATTCCTAAAGGAATACTAATCTAACTGGAAGAAGTAATTAGGTGTTTTGATTTTGGCTGACTAAAACACTTCAGACAAGTAGACTGTATTTCATCTTACTAACTTTTGATGTTTTATGACAGCTGCAGATTGTAATTTAAAATATTTTTATCAATATTTAAGTTTTACTTGAACTTAATGATTCACGTGTTGAATTAAATTGTTGCTATGCTGTGTTCATAACCATTAATCATATTACCAAAAGCTTCTCAAGGAAGATTTCATTCTTCTGTCTCCAGTTTATGCTAGTAGTCAGATGACACCAAACATTCAAAACCTACTCAGCATGTGATTATCCCAGAATCAGAATTATAATTACCTATGATCAGTCTTTTTCTATGCCAATTATATACCCTTATTTTTATACACAGACTGCTCAGTTTAGACTTCCCTACAGAATTTATTTTCAAGCCCAGATTGTGTACTTTCGTTACTGATATCCACATATAGTTTTTCCACACACATGAAAGTTACAATTAACATCTATTCTTTCAGTGATTATGGAGTCATGAAAAATGCTCTCTAAATATTTGAGGAGAGGCTATTTAAACAAGTCATAATTATCATATGATCTCAATTAAAAAAAAATTAATCTGAAACACTTGCTATTCATAGCTACTGAAGTGTTAAATTAATGAAGTAATTAATTTCAAAATAAAATTGCTTTTGTATGAGAAAACAGTAACATTTATAAGCAAAGAATTAATAAGACTGGAAAACTTAAAATATTCAGCAATCAACACCATTGGCTCTATACAATAGTTGAAATATAGGAACTACCCCAATCATTTTAGTCTGTGGCAGAAAAAAAAACCCTTACTAAGAAAATCCTTTTACATCTAGAAAACAGTTTGGTTGAATTTTCTAATACACAGAACTCCATTTTTAAGTTTTAAAAGGTTCTTCTATCTGTCTGAAAGGAAATATAGTCCTGCTACCCACATCTGAACCTGCATTCTGCCCTTCCAATTTCTGCTACAAAAAGGATGGTCACTCTTACTGAAATTGGAAAGTAAGTCATAGGATTTTTTTTTTTTTTTTTTAACAGCATAAGATACATCAGGAAGATAGTCTCACTGCAGTTTCCCAGCCTGCAGTGTTGCAAGTGAAGTTTTTGAACAGACTTCTTTTCTTGCAAAGATATATTCTAATGTTTGCTTCATCAAAAGCATTTCAAAAGAATTTCAAGAACAAAGTTAAAATGGACCTAAAGAAGTTTTTTCCTTTAAATTTGGGAAATGTATTTAACACAGTCACATCAATATTACTGGGAACTTTAATGCAATTCTACTTGTATATTACTTCTATGTAAGTTATATTCCCAAAAATATTAATAGGACAAGAAGATACACAAACACACACATTGCTAGGAGAAATTAACTGGAAATAAAACACATGGTTTAATAATTTGAGGGCAGATGGCAAATTAGTGGGGTGGTGACATATCCAGAAAGACCGTGCCAAACAACAGAAGGGGCAAAGTAGGTTTTTTGGCCAATGTCAGCAGACTTAGGAGAGGGAAAGCTGGTAGTAGATGAGTAAAGGAGAAATGAGATCCATAAATTAGAAGAACTCTTTTATCATCACTGATGGAAAACAAACTGCCTTAACATATGCATTGGCATCTCAAAAACAATAGCTTAACAATCTGCTGGTCAGATTTTTCTGAGAAAATGGTAGTTAGAAATATTTTCTTTGCTAACAAATACACATTTTTAAAATTATCAATATCAAATTGAGACTTGTAAGAAATTATTATTATGTTCTCTTACGAAATGAGAAATTAAGGCTTCACTGTTTCATCCACTCTCATTTTCATCTTTACAATAGTTTAATATTAGGGGTAACCTATTTACCCCATTTAATAGGGGGTAACCTTTTATACCAGGAAGTTTGGCAGTGCATGAAATCCATTACTGAAAAGGAGAAAACAAAAACCCACAAACCCGTACTGGCATACTACAGGCTCAGAAAAGGGTTACCCAAAATGCAGAAAAGCATTCAAATCAGGAACCTTTTAGGACAGGAGAAAATATTCGAACAGATTTTATAAAAACCTACTTTTACCAGAGTGGCTCGAACACCAGCTACACTAAACACTACTCAACATGCTTTCTTATTTTTGTTGCTGCTTGCATGGGTACACTACATTTACCACCACAGCCTCTGCTCTGAAGGTAAGTAAAGATTGCTGCAATAACGGTGAAACTAAAAATAAAGATCGTAGTTGGAGCAGAACAGGAAACAGTTCCACTTAGAAGAGAACTAGCATATAGCTGGAGAACAGACTTGGAGACATACACATGTGATAAAGGGCAATAAAGCGCTGGATTTTGCTTTTATTACCTCTAGTCTTTAACTCATCTTCTTCCACTTCTATATCTAAGTCATCAAATACAGCTGCTAGTGGAATCTTCAGTGTGGGATTACTAGGTATTTTAAAATCCTTATAAAGAGAGAAAGAAAAAAGTGTATTTACTTGTATTTATTAATTTTCCTCTTAATTGAGCTTACGTATAATTTCACCAACAAATCTAGGAACTGAAAATTATGTGAATGCATTTTGAAGTCTCGCTGCATGTAAAGTGAGACTAATAGGATCCCACAGCTACCCTCATGAAGTTTACTAAGAAAACCCCCACGTTTTTCAGATTAGCAGTGACAACATTACATGATTTTATGACAACAGATGAAGAGTCAAACAAAGCAAGTTATAGTATTTCTTTCTCTTGGATAACAGACAGTAACCCAGCATTGAAAAGCTAACACAGTAGTCATCACATAAAAGTTAGCATATATGTTTTTGATATGCCACCAGATGGCTCACTACATTTAACGAAGACAAATTAAACTGTTGGAAACAAAATGTACAAATAGAGAAACAGAGTAGTAGGCAGGCAGACGTCTATTGCATGACAAGCTCTTTTTGTGAGCATATAAATAAAAGTTCTAAACAAAATATTTGACAGACTTTTTAAGTTCTACTGATTTTTCTGTATATTATACACATTTCCCTGGAAGATTAAAACAAGTTAAGTATAATAGAACAGAAGTTCAGAAGTCTGAACCCAGTTTTATATCCAGTCACCAGAATTTCTGGACAACAGAAATTAAAAAAAAAAATTCCAATGGTACTATTCCAATTGAGCTGCTGGCATTTTATGACAAAATGACCAGATTATGTTCATATTAAATACTAAACTTTGAAGTGAAACTATTAAAGGATATTTCATCTTTACAGATATTGAAAAACTGCCCATCTTTCTGTCCAACCTGTGCATCACAGTATCTCTTCCATAGCTCTATGCCTCAAGCAAAACAATTGTCAGTTTTAACAGAGTTACCGGTGATTTTTTTTAAGCACATTAAATATGCAGTAAAGAAATAACACCTTTTTTTCAGATACATGCATTATGCCAGTCATACTTAAGAAACTGCAACATAACTTTCTCCAAGACAATACTTATCTAGAAAAGATATCATCAGAGTGAACAGTACTGATGCCAGTGAAGACTAATGTAACCAGGAGAAGATAACAAAACAACAAACCAAACCTAAACAAGCTTTGTTGAAATTGCAGCAGAAGACAAGCAAATAGCATACTGCAAAATTCTCTGTATAACATCTGCTTTGCTCATTTTTTTTCCTCTAACTTGTCTCCAATACTAGCTAATGCTTTATTCATTATCTTACTCTCCAGCTACTATGTTAATAACATAATTATTAATTAGTAAATGTGGAGTTAGGAACAGCCTAGCACTTTTAAAAAGTCTTGTCTTTGATGACATAATATAAAACACTATAATCTTAAGCCTATGTTTTACTCGACTAATATCAACTTCCCAGATACCGGCCATATTTTTCTCCTTGGCATATTTATACTCCTTGGCAATCCTAACTGCCATAGAACTCAATTAGCATTCTTTTGATTTCTAGTTTGATACATATTTTTCCACATGGATCTAACACAATGTATTTGTCATTCTACACCAAAATTACACACATATCTAGAATATACACAGGTTTCTATTGCCTCCTTAGTAAATTCTTGCATAGTAGTTGAATTCTTAACTATTCAGGAGTGTTTGTGTGTATACCACTCCATTGGAAAAATTTTCCCACACACATACACAAAAATCAAGACCTTTTCAGTCATTCATCAAAACTGAAAACTAGACATGTTTACACCTCAGAAACTAAGTTATAGGAATCCCTTTAAGTGTCTTATATTACTAGCTGAATGAGGTTAACAATTAGCATATATTTCTCTAAAAGTACTGTGCTTGTATGAATGAATTTGTATCTCAGGCAAGTATCCATAAACACATACTAAGGCATTCTGCCGCTCCCTGTAAGTTAGCCAGCAATTACTGTAATGAGTTTTGTAAATAACATTTTCAAGAGCTGACAGAATGGGGAAGCACAGGTGAACTATTCCAATCTTGTAACCTTAAATTTAACCCCGTGCTTTTTCTGTACCTTTCAGTTTATTGTAAATTACAATTAGACAATAAGATGAAAAAAGCATTCTTAGGAAGCATGCAGTACACAGAGACAGAACACAGAAGCTGGGCACTGTCTTTTTAAAGAAATTTTATAAAAATAGAGAGAAATTAATAGAAAGTTCAGCCACAAGAAAGGAGGAAAAGTCAGTCTCTGACTTGAGAGAAGACGCAATGTTTACTGCAAAGCTACAGCTGCCTTTGTTTCATTGGGTTAAAAAATACCTGCACACTATTTTCTTGTGCTTGGTGAGACAGTCTTGCATTTGGTAGTGGAGAATGAGATCCTAATTTTCTATCCAGGAATACTTCCTTACTACAGGCATAGCACCAAACACGGAGTGTAGTAAGGTTGACAGTTAGACAGTGCTTTGTCTCCTAAAACAGAACAAAAACCAAAACTGTGATTCAGAAATTTGGAATAATTAAATACTGCTACATGCAAGTTAGAAGTATTAAAATTCTAGATCTTTCAACGATGAAACAAATATGTATGTTAGAATATCAAAAAACAGCAATTCAATTACCGAAATTTTATTGCAAACTATCCAACGCTCTTTTTTAGTACAAGTCACTCAAATTAGCAACAAGGTGCAATCAGAATCTAAGTCATTGTCATATCTGACATGCTTCTGCGTAATTACAAAAACAAGAAGAAAGCCTTTTGTCAGAAGCGTTACAATTCACAATAAACCAATTTTCCAGTAACGTCTGCTATTGGTCATAATGGCAGCCACCTCCTCCACAGTAAGTGCAGTGTTTATTTCTACTGGTTTGCTGTAGGAAATTCAAGCTATTTAACAATCCATCAGAAGAGTAAGATAAGATTTTTAGTTCAGTTACAGTAAGAGGTATTCATCAAAACAAACATTCTAGACTCAGTTTTCTTGTTGACAGCTTCATACTGTGAAGCAATATAAAAATTTGACAGAGAATATTTTTACTGTTCTAATCCTTATGTTTCTTTTTTTAACCTCTTTGCTTACTGTAAGATTGTGTACACAGTTGCTATCATCCTCCAAATACTTCCACCAATTTCTTCCTTTTATGTCAGCACCAGCCAGGTTTATAGACAACGAGGGATTTGCTAGAAATTAGGAAAATACTACAACTGCTGCAGGATGCCCAAGTTCTCTTCCCCTCATTTAATAAGGCCTTATATAAGAACAATGTTTTTAATATATATTGTGGGCTACAATTCATTAAGTAGCCCTCCCCCTACTAAAAAACATCAGAAACATCAGATTATGTAAATATCTCAGACAATTTTAATCATGAGAATATGCTTGATTCTGCAGCTTCAGCTGCATAAATAATTACAAGTCTCCAGAGCAACAGCTTATTAATTTTCTTGAAGTGGACACAATGAACATCATTATTTGCAGTACAGGGAGCCTTGCTGGTGGAAACTGGAGTAAGCAGAAATAAACTGATTCATGTCAACCTTGTTTCTCTCATTTTAGTGAGTTTCTCGAGATTTTTACTGAAAAAAAATTCAGAAAAGGGCTTACTATCCAGAAATTAAAATTAAGTAAGAAGAAAATCAAGACAAGGATGTCACTGACAGCAAGCAAACTATCCATTCCCTTTCTCTTACCTGGCAAGTACATAACTTTGCTAAAACAGCATGTAAATCAGGAATAAACTACCATAGAAAGCCAAGAGGTATAAAATTGTAGGCAACAAATTCAGGGACCATCTGTTTCCCAATTGCACTACAAGCAGCTCATTTATACATCTATTGTAAAGGCTTCAGAACTGTGATTCAGCTTATATAGCTGGCAAAAAAAAAATTATTTATACAGATTTATATTAATGCACTATTGATTTGTATAAACATGCACTCCTCTCAAGGCCCTGCTTCAAAAAAATCACGAGTGGTGGTAAAATGCAGTCATAAAGCGTACTTCTTGTAAAACCCTGGAATATACTATTTGTTCATTTTGATATTCACCAGTGGGGTTTTTTTAGTATTTTTAAGGAACAAAAATTGCTCAGTGCGGAACCTTAGATGTATTTTCTGACAGACAAACTGTAAATTGGTGGCAAGAATTTCATTTAAACGGGAAGTCAGCAATTCTGAAATGACATGTTAATAAAACTGCCATCCTTCTATGCCCAGTTTATTTGTTAAGAGAGAATGATTATGTCATTTGCTTCATTTTGGCAAGTGTACACAGAACAGACAGTGAGTTTAAGACCCAAACAGATGCACTCAAGCTGTCCAATCTTGCCAGAACTTGGCATGCTGGCACACAGTCCACTGCTCCTACCAAGCTGGATCCAAAATCAGGACATAGCAGGAAAGGATATGCTCAGCTCAGTCTACAGGTTCTTCATCTGTAGCCACTGGAACAGGGAGCATAATGCAGAAGCAAAGCACCTGTTTCTGGTAATTTATAATTCCTATCTTACACCTGTTCAGCTCTCACCTTTATTAATCCAACTTCCCTCCCCTTACCCATCAGGCAGCCACAATCCTAAAAAGTTGGACTGAAGTAGTGAAGTACTACATATAAGCTGAAGTACTCAAGAATTCTTTTGTCCACACATCTTGAAAATCATCAGTAATTGTTGTTCTTTTTTTTTTAATTTTCACCATGTTCTTGTAAGGAGCACAATAATGTCAGAATTCCATAAATAATTATGCAGCTGCACAAAGACTGTAAACTCACATACTCCTAAGTTAGTAAGACCTGCTCCTATAGATGAAATACAATCATAGCTAATCAAACTTCCAAACAGTTACGCTAACACAGGTTACTGACTTCACTAAAATGAATAAAAAAAGTTCTCTAATTCTACTTCACTGCTTCAAGTAACTGTATTACTAGCAAATACACATACCTGGGAATGGGTGGTACTGTGATCAACATGGGATTCACCACAGCCAACATATGTACATCTGTTCTGTTGAGCAAGATACGAAGAAGTATATAGAATTAAAACGTTGTGTCAAACAGGTTTACAGAATAGGAATATACTGCCAGTCCCTTTAAAATTCACTCAAATTTCAAACTTGCAGAGTCCTACGTAAACCAAGCGACATGCACAGTAAGTGTTAAAAGAAATATCACCTAAAGCAAACAAGAATGCTGCTTTAACTCAACTCCTCTCACTGGTGGGCAGTGTTAGACATTTAATGCGTTTGGAATATAATTTTTTGGCCATTTTGATATATTTATTCAGATTAAGGCCAACATGTGTTTTTCACAATTCATGATTTCGCAGAGATTGTTACAGAAAATATGAAGTTAGCCCAGTGTCTAAAATACTGAATTGCAACAGCCTCGGAACATGACACATTTATACAAAAATGCCTGTATGCCCCTATCTGCAGTGCCTATTTATCAGGGTATTACTTCACAATTAATTAATTTTTTCACCTAAATAAGAGTTTCCAGCCCTATATGGTTAAGTACTTAACTACATTCTAGTTATAACATGCAAAATAATTGTTGATTTTAATTGTGCTAATTGCAAAACATATTTGGCTGAGTTGAGTGTGGAATCTTGCAGCTGCCACTCTTCAAGCAATTTTCATTAATTCCTTATTTGCACAAGTCAAGACAATCACATAAGAGAGTACAGCATGTTATCTGAATAACTCTCTAAGCACGTTAATTTATACAATCAAATAGCAGCTGAACACAGTCAAATTTCTGTATTAATCACAGATACTGCTTAAGTTACAGAGAGTTAACATGCTGGGATGTCCATGTTTTTCTGCTGAAAAAGGTGAAGGCAAGATGTCATTCATCAAAGGGGACATATATCACAACATGACACTAAGTGTCCTACTGCAATTAGAAAACTCTCCTATGGAAATGTTGGTATGAAATTAAGTTTTTCAGTAACAGTTTAAGAGCTCTAAGTGAGAAATAAAAAATACATTTTAAACTTCACAGCATTTCCCCACCTGCCAGGTTGATGCATCCCTGAACACCTTTTCCTACTCCCAAGAGGGCTTTTATATGTAATTAAACTTCAAGCCATCTAACAAAAAGACATTAAACACTGTTTCCTCCCCCTTTTGTTTCTATCTCTTATTGACAGAAGGAGCAAAATAATCCAATATCTTAACTGTTGCCATAATGCACTTAAAGGGAAACTAATGAAGTAAATTCTTAAAAATACTCATACATACACCTAAAGTTTGGCATCTCAGCCTAGATACCTTCCCAACAGGATTTAGACAAATGTTGCCAAGAAATGAACTCAAGCCTATGGAGCAAAATTTCAATCTCTAGAAACAGCTGTATGTCTAAAGAATTCAGAAGACATTTTAAAAACTAAATTAGCTACATACTTTCCTGTTGGTATCATAGATCAAACAGAAGCAACATTTTCAGAGCTTTTGGTTTTAAATACACTGAAAATTATGGGTTTTGTAGGTGGCAAGAAAAGTAAGGCAAAAGCATATTTAAGAACGAACTATATACAGGGTAAAGACTATACAAAATTAATACAAAGTTTGAAGAATGTTTATACATGCTTCTACAAGTTTCAAAATGAGTTTTTTCTTTGTTTTGCTTAAGAATAAAAAAGTCAGAGTACGTATTTTTATGCTGTAAGAAGTCAGCATTTACTGCTAGATGTTATTACTTCAAATGCTAAGAGAGGCTTATAAAAAGTAACTTAATTAATTCAGGAATAATATATTATTTTTCAGATCTACAGACCTGGGGAAAAGATTTAAAAAAAAAAAAAAAAATCTTAACAGCTAAAAACCATCATAACTCAAGAAGAAACCTTAATATGCTACTTTCTTATCCGAAAAATCTCATTTTGAGCACAGTATTCCTAAATTACAGGAAACATGTACCTGATAAAAGGCAAATAATTTTAAAAATAGAAAATGGCACAAGAGGTTTGCTTTTAAATAATAATTTAAAGAAACTAATTTAAAGAACTTCATTATAGTTGTTCCTCCAAAAAAAATACTACCAACTTTATCTACAGATTACTAGAAAAGGACCCTACAATGAAACAACAGAACAACTTACCTCTAAGCATGCCCAAAGGTTGGGTCCTCTGACTTTACAGTCCTGACAAGTGCCCTATTAAAGTTAAACAGGCAAAGTATTATTTCATTTACTTTCACCAGTAAACCACAACTTTGAGACAAAATGAGAAAAAATACTGTAAAGCTCAGTAGCAACTGAATAATTTTAAGACAGAAAAAAAGGATGTGTTGACAACCAACTCAGTTTTCATTTTGCTTCACATAATCTTAAGATCAGCATATTTTTCTAGTAAAACCTTGGATTTCTCTGAGTTTTCATCTTAACCAAAAATTGTTCTTCTAAATAAAGCATAAACATATATCATATCACATTATTATAAAAATCCTTAAAATTGGTCTTTCCTATCAATTTAACATAGCAAGAAATGAAAGTGATTGAACTTGTAATAACTGCATATTCCTATTTGCAGACAGTCAACACTGCCTGCAAAGGTTTACAAAAAAAGATGCAACACTAGAGAAATGCTATACCCCTCAGCAGCAAATTGTTACACTTTTCAGATAAAGACATTTAGCACCATGGACAGAAAAGGTTGGCTTTTCATCACCTCCCAGCTACTATAATGGGTTACAAGATCTTTCTTTGTTCCATTTATTAATACTAGCTGGAAACCAAGAGTTCAGGTAGGGGCAGTTTCTCAAACTGTGGCTCCTCCATCAAAAAGTGAATTGCTATCCAAGAAAAACTTAAGCATAAATTTCTTTGTTACAGTTTCTACCTCAAGTCAAGTCAGTTACACTATATTACATTAACATTCCAAATAACTAACTGCTACAATGGCAGTGTCTGAAAAAGTTCAGCTTTGTGTTATGCTAACTCTTTTAACTAATATTTCCATTAAAACACCACTTGCTTTGGAAAACACTGCTGGGAAAGGTACTCTTTCAAGTGTTAAGTACTGAAAAATAGTTTTTCAGTTTTATCAAGTCCATAATTCTTCCCGTACTTCGTTTAAACTTTACTATTCCAGCACAGAAGATTTTACTTGTGCTTAACACTTAAATGTGTCTTATAACTAACAATACATGACAAGATATGTAGCTAAAATAAGTGACCAGAGTTAACTGTGATAGGAAGAAAGTAAGCTGCTACAACTCACATGAGATTTCTGTATCAATTCCTCTTTTGTTATCTCACCAACTGATTCCAAGTGAGGGCAATTGCTGCCAGGCGATGACATTTCAGAAGCTGTACCTTCTGAGATCTTGTAGCTGGGATTTTCAAGACCGGGGAATCACTTGTCAACAAAAGTAAGAATGAATAAAACTCAATTCTTTAGAGTAGGCAGCAATATTAGATATCTAATATGCAACATATACATAACTTCTACAAGAATGTGCCTTTTTAAAGTTAGTATAAATAACTTTATTAATAGTAAGAGAATCCAATAGTCCAAATTAAACACAGCTGACTTTAAAACAAAATCCTCTGACTTTTAGGGCATAAACTAACAGAATCCTGAGTGGAGCAGAGCTGGTTTGGATTAATTATTTAACTTCCTGGCCTCTACCATGGCACCCCAACGACATAAAAATTACAGTTTTCAAGCCTACCCAGAATTGATGGTGGCTTTGACTGTATATTCTGGAAAGGGATCTTATGCAACACTGCTGAAGTGTGCTGAAGCTATGAAGGCTAAAATGCAGCAGCACATGACTTGTGCTTGTCAAAGGAGAAGGAAACTTTATCTTGGTGTTATTTATTTACAAAGACACATTACAGATTCAGGCATATTATATATCAAAAACAAACTGAAACTTGTAACTCACATGTAGTACCGAACACTCAGCGAGCTTTTCTCTTGTTTGTCTCTGTCCATCCAAGGTCTCTGATGCAGACACAGAAACTTATCAGAAATAAAGAATGCTAAATACAATCACTTTGTCATTACTATTTTGATGGTTGTGCAGAAAGCTATGTTGTTTTACAGAAGGAAAATAAAAAAGTGAACTCAGTAACGTTCTTACTTATATAAATACTCCAATTGACTCATGCAGATAAGAACCATCCAAGAACTTTGGTCCAGTTTTGTCAGTATTGATGCCTCAATCTCTCTAAAGCCCAAGAAATCTTACGCTTTCTTTGCCCAATTATTATCTGTCCAATCTAGCATTCCTTTATCAAGACTTGCAACTAAACTTCCATTCTAACTCAGTGATGCACACTCCTTGATCTGCTTGCAGCCTTTAACGCTGTCATCAACATCTCTCTCCACTTTGCCTGTTTGCTTTGGCAGCTTTAGGTCTGTTCCTTCCACTATACGACCAATCACTCCTGTGAGTATTAAGTAACTTAGAGCTTTGATGGCATGGGGGAAAACAAACCTTGGCTAGCAGGCATCTCAGAGACACTTCCTAGTAAACTTTCAGTTTGTTACCTTTGACTTGGTCTTTACTTCCATTGCCTTGCAATAAGATCCCTTTGAATCAAGAGTCATTTCAGTTCCCTTTGATTATCAAAGGGGTTTTTTATATATGTGTGTGTATAAATTGTTTATATTATTCCTACAAACATTACTATACAAATATTATTATTAAAGTTTTATATATTACTTGTATAGGCATAATATATACTTTATACAATTTATTATATACATGCATGTATATACCTGCATATATATACTTAATTTTATTTATATACCAAAATTATGTTTATATAAACGATACACAAGATATTTATTTTATATATATAACATGTATATATATACTCAAGTATGTGTGTGTATCTTTCAGTCTTTTTGAATGTCATGTTAACAGCTGTTCAACAAAATATTTAAGAACTTATCTCACAAGACTGGAAATACTACAGTAAATTAGTAATTCAGGATTTTTTTCGAGTTGAGGCCTAAATTCTCTTCCTGGACCAATGGCATGACACTTAAAAAGCACTACTCTCAAATATAAAGTGCAGCTGGAGAAGTATTTCCTCAGTTCAGTGTCTATTTGTAATCTATGTGCAGTATTGCTGAAAGACACTTCAAATATGAAAACAACAGTTTTCCAGGCCAAACCACCTCAACTTCAATCATATTAACAATTCTGCTTTGATCTGTAAAGTTCCTTTTCAGAACAGAAATGGAAACATGCACATTTTGCAAGGTCTGTTAAAACATTAAAAATGGACAAGTGAGTTTCAAATAAAGCCCTGACAACCTTAAAAAAATTCAGTGTGAATTAATGCTGATTTAACACAAATGCTTTAGAAAGACTGGTATAATGGATTAGTAAAGCTTTAGGCTTAATTTTTTTATGGAAGCAGCTTTCTGAATGCATTATCCAAGTAATACAAAGCAATGAATGAAATGGAGACTTCACTTTATGCTACCAGATTTGCATTTAATAGCTACTTTTCACACCTGGAACTAGCAAATCCAAACCTGCACTCCCGAACAAACCCAAACCCAGGAGTTCTGCTCACACCAGATTCTGTTTCTTGGTGCAGTCTGCATCTCCTCATAATAATCATCAGAAAGACCAAAGCATGTTGAAACTCGTGTCCCTATGGATGTGGTTCCTATTCCTGTCCATATGAAGAGCATTGCTTGTAGAAGTCTAGTTGATGTTGTAGGTTCTTTACATGTTATTATATGGGCAGAGCTGAATGGCCTTTCTTTCACCTTTTGTTACCAAAATTCTTACACACCTCCTTCCATCCTGTAGCAACCTTGATAACTCACTGTACTGCCATAACCTTGTTAGCTTAATATACCTAGCATCAGTAACACATTTTGTAAAATTTTATGTTAAAGTCTAAAACTGTAAAATTAATTCCAAAACTATGATTCATTCTTCATCTCTCCAATCCTAGCAAGCCCAGGGTAGCCCCTCCCTCACTCACTGCCCTTCCTCCATTTCACCACTTCCTACTCTATCTGAAAAGGTTGCTTATCTTCCTCTACTGATGTATCTCATTATCACATCTGCTTTTTCACATGCTTCTGCATTGCATTGACCTTATCCAAAAGGCACTTCTTCGCATTTTCAGTAATTAAAAAAAAAAAAAATCTACTTTTGTAGTTTCTCTTACATTCCATTTTATACTCCTGTTCTGAAGCTGGAGTCTATCTCCACTTCATGCCCCCAGTGATATGTGATAGCTTGTACTGGGAAAATACCTAGATATTTCATATGAACAGTTCTACTGGGTCAGATGAAAGGTCTGTTTAGCCCACTATCGTGTTTCCACCACTGACCAAAAGAAGACATCCACAGAAGAATAAGAATATATACCTTCCCTGAATCCTTTCCAGCTCTGGGGCTTCCTGAACCAAAAGTTTATATATTAGAAAGACGAAGGAAGGCTCTGGAAAGGATCTATATCAGCCTTCCTCAGGTTGAAGAGCTCTAAAAAATTGTTAGTTGTTATTATTATAATTGTTATTATTGTAATTTCAGCCTTCCTCAGGTTGAAGAGCTCTAAAAAATTGTTATCAAGACAGGAATTCGTAGACAGCAATCGCATGTCCAGTGGTAACAAGACTATTTCTGTCACCTTTCAAAAGTATTCCATGGTCTCACAGGAACTTTAGAAAAAAATCACAGGCTGAAAACCATGGACCTACATATACGACATACAAGAAGCATCTTTGTTTCACGATGAGGTTAAGAATGAAGTAAAACTTAACTGGGAATAGAACTCAAGTTTTCACACTAATTGTTCACATGATCATATTCATGCAATAAGCTTCTCGTCAAATGCTTCCCATATATTTGGGAGAGAACTTTGCAGTCTCTCCCTTGTTCTCCCTAGCTCTCTCCATTGTTTCCACTGAAAGGTTTATTTCAGCCCACCCATCTCAATGCATCATACTACATCATTCAACTAATTGAATCATTTAACGTTCAAAAGAAGGACTTATAAACACGTTTTTGCTTAGTGCATGCATAGCGAGTCATACTTCAAAGAACAAAAAAAAAAACCTGTAACACTTACCTTGAACTTCAGTCTTTTTTTTTTGTTCCTGCTTATTCTTTGCATTCACTAAGAAAACATTTGCTCACGTGAACCATCAGAGAAATGTGAACCATAATTTAAAGCATCATGACCAGCAATCTATTTATTATTCAGCAGAATTCCATGGCATCACAGACTTGTGATAGAACAACTATCACACACAGAAAAACCCCATCAAACACTAAGAGAATTCAACTGATACTGAAAATGATCTTAGGCTCATGCAGGGAGCCTAATGTTTCCTAAAGAAACATAACAGATTTTAAATTCTCTCAAAAACTGTTGAATTAAAGTTAATGTTTTCATCTGCTTAGTTATAGTAGTTAACACTTCAACAGATGTTGAAATAAACATATACCTTTATTCCGCTGACGTCCCTAAATATGGAGCCGTTTTATCAGATCACTTTACAGGGTTCAGTTAGGGAATGCTCGTAGAAGATTTTAAAAATAAAAGGATTATTCTTAAGACAGCAATTACCTGAAGCAGTAATTGTATCTTCATTATAGGCTTTTATTATTTTGCCTGTACAGCTCTGAATAACAGCATACCAAACCAGTAAACTCTAAGTTCAGGCTTCTTATTTGCACTCACAGTTATTTTACTAGTGATGCACTGGAACAATCACATTTAACATTTATTTTCATTTTATGGCAACAAAATAAGAGTGACACGGGGGTGCAATTTTGTATCTGAACATTTAATTACTTAGAATATTTAATTACTTAAATTAATTAATTAATTTAATTACTTAGAATCTTTAGAATACTAAAGATATCTGGAACTTCAGTAATTACTTGTCATATAGATATTCTTCACACTTCAGAAAAATAACACCAGTATTCACACCAAACTATACATTCCCATTGAAGCTATAGCCTTAGACATACATATTTAGATTTTTAAGATGTACATTTTTCTATCAGTTTTCTAAAGAACTGTGTTGCTCTTTAAAAACTTTACTGGATTCTTTGACAATTATTACAGAAATTACTTCAGCATAACAATGTATGCGAATAATATTGTTACCAAACTTGAGAATAATCTTCTTAGGTCAAGAAATAGGGAAGATTAATCTTAATTTCACACACTAAGTTCCTCTATATTCTGTTAATCAGTAGATGGTTTTGATTTTCATCTGCCATCCCTCTCTATTTCTACCTTTTTTAATCTATCAACTCTAAACATGAGTATCCTGTTTTCTTGGAAAAAATGACACCACCAATACTAATTCTGGTAGAAAACTTACTTTATTTAGAATAAAACCTGGCATTTTCCCGATAAATGACAAAAGCATACTCAGTAAGCTGATGAAAGATACCTGGTCCTTCTCTTCAGGCACCAAGAACTATCCATCCAAGCAAGACACAGTTTTTTAAGTTACTTTCATTAGTTTTTTTTTCTGTCATGAAGTATTGTTTCCAAAGAGAAAGCACATTAAAAAAAAAGCTTGAGTTGAGGGTATACCTGGGTTAGCCATTTTTCATTTTATATTGCCTTTATATTGCCTTTAAAGTATACAGACTGCCCACTCATTTCTTTCATCCACCACTTTAAATCCTAACTCTGAAACCCATTAGCTGACCTTTATGTTTCTAAGAGGATTTCCCTAACTCAGGCTTTGCCTGCGCACGGAAGTCTACAGTGATTTTCCACTAAGTGCTACACCAGACTTTTTTCTCCAGTCTATTTCACCCTTCGTACATGCAGATCTAAGCGTGTAGATACCTCTGGGAACAGAGAGAGTAATTTATACGTAAATTACTGTTTTTAGGAATAGCATCGTATCTACAATACCGTCGCCGCATCGCTTCAACTTCAGAAGATCTTTGCGGAGGTCGATCCCATGGCTCTTTGGCCGCTCCCAGCGGGCAGGCATGCGGGCAGGCATGCGGGCGTACCTACCCTGCCTGCCGACCTCCCCGCACGGCGGCCCGGGCGCCGCCGAACCCACGGCCC
>NW_009219272.1:0-399 GCF_000690835.1 Fulmarus glacialis
AGCCCCCCTCGCAGGGGAGACCCCACCTGAGCAGAGCTTTGCTGGGCTGAGGTTTGCTGAGCTGAGGCATCCAAGAAATTCCACGAGGAGGTCGCGAGCCCAGCGCGCTCACAGGGTCTCTCCCCCGAGGATCTCAAAGGACCGGTGTGAGAAACCAGTTCTCCAAACTGGGATCAAAACCACCCTCCCCAGTCCCTTCCAGTCGGAAGGCCTGGGAGTGCAGGGGGTCCGGGGATGGAGGTCACCCCTCTGATCCGGGAACAAGTAATTTCCTGCGAAGTTTTACGGCATGGTGGGGTGGTGAGGCAGGAATGATGCAGAGAGGAAAAAAAAAAAATTATAAAAAAAAAAAAAAGGGGGCGTTTTGTTTCCGGAGCCCACCCATGAAAAACACCCCAA
>NW_009219272.1:784-17228 GCF_000690835.1 Fulmarus glacialis
CGCATACAGCCGAAACGGACACCGCGGAGAACCGGGGGACTGCGAACGTCCCACGGCTCGCGTCTCCCACGGCGCACCTTGAACTCCGTACTCCATGGATAAAGGTAAAAACATTTCCTGCATGAAGGTAACTTCTGCCTCAAAATAAAAAAATAAAAAGGCAAGTAAAACATGCCCGTTTGGACACGGCTAGAGGAATCCAAAACAGGGGACTATTTTAAACGGGCAACATGATGCTAGTTTAAAAGTTCTGTAGGGCATAAAAGGAGAAGGGGTGAATCACCTCATTCAGAACTATGGTTTTTTTCTTTAAACTGTCTCTTTAAACTGGGGACACGTTAGGGAGGCAGGAAAGGCAGCTTGTACGATCTCTGAGGGGTCTCAGCAGCAGCCTCAGCCACCCTGCAAAGGAAACCGATCTGATGGTTCGAAATTGAAGATTTATACAAAAGAGCTTCAGTTTTGTTCTCTGAACAGTATAAACACCCGCCACGCGCACACACGCACGTCCACACACGCAGTGCTGTCCCTTTAAAGGTAAAACACAAATACTGCAAAGTGGCAAATAAGAAAAATAAAAAGCAACTTTTTTTTTTTTTTTTTGGAAACTTTAAAAAATGGTTAAGAACAATGTGGCATTGGTCCCTAAATCTAGAAAAAGATATTTGGGCACAACACTGAAAGTCAGAATGGACTTGTTTTCAAGAATTCATAACACCTGGAAAAAAAAAAGACTGTAAAAGTAGCACTTATTCTTTTTGACTTGTTTGACAGAGTCACATAAATTCATTGTAACATCAGAGAAAAAAAAAAAGATCTTTCACTAAAAAGCTTGGCTTTTAATCATCGGCTCTCGTTGACGTGAATTTAGGAGAACAGGAAAGCTCGTACTGGAATGCTGCACGCTGCTGCTTGCCGAACTGGGGAACTGGAATGTGCCTGGGCTGGCGGTGGGGCCAGCGCCGCTCGCCCCGCTCAGTCCGCGATCTTTGCCATCTGCTGCTCCAGCTTGGAAATGCGCTCGTCTTGGTTGGTGATCGTGTCTTTTATAGATTTCAGCTCTTTCAAAATCTCATCCAATTTGGCTTCGTTTTGCTGGAAGACAAGACAAGACACGTATTTGTTAGGAGAGCTGGTGGGACGTGCTCTGCAGGCGGGAGTTTTCAAAGCAAGGGGCTCCTCTGGATGGGATTCTCGCCAGCCCTAAGCGCGCCGGGGCGCGCAGGCAAGCGGCACGGCTGGCACAGGCACTGCGGCGGTTGTGATGGTCGGGGCACGGACCAGCACTGCCAGCGGCAGCAGTGCAAGCTTCACGGACATGCTGGACCAATATCTGCTCTTTAACAGCGTTTAAGGACCTACTTGACTGACAGCTGTCACTTCCACCTCTCTGCACATTACTACACCACACATTAGCTACAGCCCCCAATTATGAACGTGTACGATCTCCTTCTGGAGCTGCACAGTCTGAGGTTCATTTGTCCCACTGTCTGTGCTGGGTTTGTGCTACACAAAAAAGAGGTGCCCAGAAGCTGTCCCAGGCAGGTGGGTGGTTGGACCAACAAGCCAAGCTTTCCTTTGTGTCACAATTCCCAGTAATCTTCCACAGCTACAGAAACCTCGCCTGGAATGCCACAACTCAAGTACCACCTCAACTCCAGGTCACCCACCGGCACCCAAGTCCCGGGGTATTTGAGTCCTACACGCTTGAGCTTTGTTATAACTATTTCTGAAGATGCAGCATGCCAGTAATCACGTCTCAGGCCATCATCCCCAAAAGCTTGTGGATTTTACTCACAGTATTTGAGGCATCAGCTGCTTTCTTTGGAGCATTTATGAGATCACTTTTTTTGTTTGCGGCAGGCTTGTTGTCCAGTATGTTCTTCTTGACCACCTTGAGATCCCTGTTCTTGCCCGGAATGTACCCATGCTTCAAGGAGATGAGAAGGGGATCGGCATTCTTCCCCTCAAACCACTCCTCTGCTTCCAGAGCCGCTTCTGGGCCGGCTGTATCAGGGTACAGGTCATCCTGGAAGAGGTCCGACTGCAAGCCAGAAGAGATGAATTGGTCAAGTGCTTTGGGGCTGGAAGGCACGAGCTGGCTTCAAACTACGTAACCAGGAGGTAGGGCTCACCTTTCGAGGAACTGTCATGATGATGGGCTCACATTTCCTCTCGTGAAGCTTGAAGAACCTTTCAAAGAAAAAGAAAAGGTGCGACTTAGACGTGAGGACAGCCGACGCCGTGCAAAGGTGGCCTCGATTCTGCCGCTCACACGCAGCAGCGTGCCGGGAGACAGAGGCGATGGGAAACGAGCAACCCTAAGGAGTGACAGCCGGGCTGCGCTAGGGCTTGCAGGGCCCTGCAAGGGCTGGAGAAAACCACCTGGGTGCGTGCAAAGCTCCCCTCTTAGGTACCGGGTGACTTCAGAGGGTCGCGCTTTGGCCAGGAGGGGCTGTCAGCGAGGCACAGCCCACTGCTCGGACCGTCGAGACAAGCACCACAGCAGTACTTCACTAGCCAGCCTTCTGCTCACGGCTCACACGTGCCTCCACACTCCGGCCACCCCTTGCAGTCCTGCTTTGGGCCAGTGCCACAAACTACAACGTCCTCAGCCTGGCCACCGGGCACTGCTGCTGAAATATTCACGTGCTTCAGGCAAGTGCAGGCTCTGCTCCCTTTCAGGGGCTCCTGCTTTCATTAATAATCAAAGGAACATCAAAAGGCTTCAGGGGCAACACCAGCACGTTCCCTACCAGCGGTGTGCCAGGAGCCACTGCAGCGACACAAACCTGCTTTCCTGAGATGCGTTCTTCCTTTGCTGTGTTTTCTGAATCACAGCTGTGCTCTGCTCACTGCGCTGCTTTTTTAATTACTCTCTAAATTCCTGAAAACAGCTTCCAACCCGCTTGCTGTGTACAAGCTGGAGACGGGTATCAGACTTAGGCACCAGAAGTTTACCACCGATATGTTGACAGCGTACGCTGTAACCGACCTGATGCTAGGTTTTCTGCAGAGAATGTATTCTGCTAGGTATCACTGATTCACCTATAACAGACTCAGCCTAGTCCCAGCATATTTTGAGGTTCTATCATGTTATGCCCAGCACAAGTATCGCTTCATAGAATCATGGAATTGTTTAGGCTGGAACGTGTCACAGGTCCCAACAAACACTGCAGGAGCAGCAGTGTGGCAGGGAGATCTTTCCAACAGCGGGGTCCTACACCCAGCAGCGTTTGCTTTGCCAGCAGGGAGCACACGCAAGGGTTTTACAGAGGGCTCCCAGCCCCTTCCCCGCCTGCCGTACTCCTCCCTCGCCTGCAGAAAGCTGGCTGACGTGCACTGTAGGAACGTGGCTTGCCCTGTCCAGGTGCCGTAGCAGGACTTCCCATTTCTGAACGGCTGAGCTCGCGACGGGGTGGCTTGCTAAGACGACACCCCCCACCCTGACAGCCTCTCTCCTTACCTGGCAATCTCACACTTGTTCACATCAAGGCCCCTCTTTGGCATGAACCCCATGCCCCTCTGCGGCTCTTTGCTGCTGAAGGTGTTGAGGTAGTGAACATAGGGGGACTCGTCCGTGATCTCAAAGTAGCGAATGCTGCTGTCACCCTGCAAGAAATGAAAGGAGGACAACTCCAGAGGCTGGAGGGGCCAGCGCTCCCTGTGCCCGCACGCCTGCTCCCTGCTAGGCTAGGCAGCCATCGGCTCACCCGATAGCCCTTCCTTCCAGGAACGCCGCCGCAGAGCAATGCGCAGTTTATAGCTATGTTTTTTCAAGCTAAAACTTCTGTTGCTTACCAGTCGAGTATGTCTCACCTCAGGCTGCTCACAGCAGTCGCTATCAGACAGCACACTGCTGTGCTCCCGCTATCCCTGCAGCATCAGCAGAACTACCATACAGCAGGTCCCTACTGCAACCCCAGTACATCAGCTGAACAGTTTCTCAGCGATAAGTGCTGTTCTTCAAAATACTGTGGTACAGTGACCTGAGCTCACGCTTCAAGACTGGGGGTGTCAACTTCTACATCTCCTCTTGTGGAAAAGCTAAACTTTCTGCCACAGTCAGGCAGAAAGGTTATAAACCAGTTTGATTCCAGGCAATTCTACTATACTAGCATCTCTGAAACAGCAGAAGAGGTAGCAGATATAAACCAAGGATTTCTCATTAGCTGCTTACAAAGATGGGATTCTTGAACGTACTTGTATGGATCCTCCTTTGTAATTACTTGTTCATCTTGTCTTTGGCTCCTATTTGTAGGAAGTCCAAAGCTGCAGCATCAGAAGTGGGCACTTTGGAGCACTTAATGCCTACAAATTGCTTTTAGAAAGGAGCACGCGATTCCAGTTTTCTATTATATAACCCTGCAAAATTACAGTGAGTGTTGCTACATGCTCCATCATCTTCAAGCACAAGGAGGATAACATCTAGAACGTACCTTCCTCCCACACTAACATACAATCATTCGAGTCAACATCAACAAGAGATGTTTTGATGGCGGTATCTGACTTGTTGCATTAAGAGCAGCTTTACCTAAGTAAATCCATCTCAAAGAAACATCCAATTACATACCAGACCTCCACAGGGCAGACTTCACAGGCTGTATAGTCCTGCAGAGTGAGGATCAAACCGATTTCAGAGCGGCCTGATTTGTCTGCAGCCCTGACCATCGCTGTGGTGCTAATTTTTTGGTTCTACCTTTCTCAATCGAGACACTTGGGGAATATTTCACAGGCATCATTCATTCAATAGGAGTGTCCCTCTAAACACACCCAGTCATTCCAAAAGCTTCTCTTTACCTTGCCACACAAGTAAATAATGTTGGTATCTGGATCGTAGAACGGCAGCAGGACCCCGTTGCTGGTGTCCATCTCATGAAGGGCTATTGGCTCCTCCATGTTTTTCTGGAAATAAAAAAATGCCAGTGATGTTAGTGAAGAATGAAAAAGCTCATGTTAACATAGCATCTAAATTATTAACGGTTCTTTGTAGCTAGTGAACATGCAGCGGTGTCTTTACCACCCTGAAGGATCTGTGTGTTGCAGTGACAAATACTGTAAATGTTCACAAGCTTATTCGTTCCCCAAGGACATTTTAATCACAAAATGCAATAAAAGCAGGACCCAAGACAATTCACAAAGTCAAGGGAAAGATGTGACACAGTCATGTTAGGGAAAGTCTTGTGCCAGCACGATGGGATTGTTGCTGTCTTGCTCTGCACATATAACGTATAGAATGAAGTGACCTTCACACAGCCGCTCTGCTCTCTGTGTACATCTTCTCAGACACTTCAAACGTGCAGCTCCCAGCTTCATCGCTGCTCTTGGTGAGGCAGGGATTGGTACAAGAGAACTCATTTCCTTTACTGAGCGAACATCCAGCCTAAGTAACGGCAATACCTTCTGGCACAGGAAGCCCGCGTAGGAGCAGGCAGTAGATGGAAGAGGGAACATGCTCAAATACACGAACTATGAATTTAGTGGGTGACTGCAGGTCTGGCCTAGTAACTCAACGGACGTTACAACAGCAAAGTAGTACTGGGACAGGAACCTACTGGATTCCAAAGGGCAAGCTGCCTTTCGCTCATGCGGCTGAAGCCAGTTGTGAAGATGTTTCCATCAGCGAGGAAAATGGCTCGCATGGGCCGGGCTCCCTCGTGGGTTTTCTCCTTCTCCTGAAAGAGATTTACAGGTTAGCCTCTAGCAATGAACAGAAAAGCCCACCTGGTGGTGGCTTCTCTTCTAGCTGCACAGAATTGCTGGCAGGACACACTGCTCTTCCATGCAGGATGCCAACTACATGGAGCAACATCCAACTATCTTTGCCTAATGCTTGAGGGAAGAAACCACTTACTAAACTACAAAAGAAGTGGTCATTCCTGGCTCGTTTCAGCTTTGCCTATCAGACTCTTGCAAAGTTGAAGGAAGACTTCTTTGCAAGCTACGACACATATGCAGGCTGCTAAATCTCCGCTCTGCATACACAACTTTGGAACTGTAATTATACAAAAGGATTAGATGTGGAATTACACTCCTGCAGGTTTTAAAACTGAGCCCTAAAATCCTAGTTCAAACACTAATCCCGATAAACCCAGACAAATCCTTCAACCACTGCTATCTCTTCTGTAATTTTTTCCTTACTTTGAAAAACATGACTAAACATGGTATATATACTGAGCAAGAAGATTTTTTCTCTATACGCTCTCGCTAACTCTCTGCTGGAGTAAAACCCAGTTGCTTCTTTAATTATCACACAAACTTACAGCAACAATTTCTTGTTTCCTGGGGTCAATAACTCGAACTTTTTTGTCTTTGGAAGCTGTACAGATTAGGCTGCCATTGCGATTCCAGCTCACATTGTAAATCATATCCACATGCATGTCATCCAAGTTTATGAGGGCTTCACCTGTTCCCACGTTCCAGATGATGATTGCATTATCACAACCTAAAATAGAAAATAACAGCTAAAGTCACAACGCTGGTGTACACAGAAAAAAAGCCAGCAGCAGGGAACAAGGAATAAAACCTGCTGCAGCTCCGACGCCTCAGATGCTGTCTCTTAAACGCGGTCTGTGCACCATCGTGGACGCGGAGCTCCAGGCAGCACATCCTCACTCAAATACAGGCTCAGAGCGGGGACCAAGCAGCCAGAGAAGGCACAAAACTCCTCCCTTGAAAGCATCGAGCACCTTCTCAGAGGTGCTGTAGCTTCCCAAAGGCAGTTTATGTGGGAGGATTTGGGCACTGCTCCCACAGCTACTGCAGGAGATTTCTGCAGGAGCTCTTGCGTCTTGGCTCAGCTGCAGGACCACAGAGCAAGAGCTGCCAAGGGTAAAGAGGCGATGTTCTTACAACTCTATACGTGAGAATACTGGCTGGCAGCCAGTCATTGCCTTCTCAGGTCAGAGAGATTTGTGGCAGAAAGAGTAAAAGTGGCACGGATGGAAAATAGGCAAGTGACAGCAAGAGAAAGAGCAGAACAAAGGGAAAAAAGAATGGCAGGCAGCAAAAGCTGAGGTCAGCAGTTTCACAAGGACTACAACCACCAGGCGGGTGGTTTTGTTCAAGGACCAGACAGCAAGAAGACAAAGAATAAAGCCTCAGATAAGATGACAGCAAAATAAAGGACTGGAGGACCAGGTAAAGGAAGGAAAGCACAATGTGTGACTGAGCATCTTCTCCTAAGGCTCCAGAGGGGTGAGAACATGTAAAGAGGCAAAAGATAACAATCAGTCTGAACTCCCAAAGGGCATGAAAGACATCCAAAATCAGTTTGTTGTCACCAGGAGGAACCCTGGAGACTGCAATGACCTGACAGCATCCCTTCTCCTCTGTGTTTCGTAGGAGTAATCCTGGCCAGACTGCCTGGACACACATAACTTGCTGCTTGTGAGTTCAGAAGTCTGAGGAAGCTACCTAAGAAAAATCACCTTCTTCTTCTGTATGTTCTCACACTGAGTTTCATTACATTAACTGCCACAAGGTCTGCAACTCCACGCATTTTTGGGGAAACCAGATCAAAACCAAACTGGTACCTCAGAGGCATTTACGTCCACAGAAAACACACAGCTCATCTGACAGTCCAGCTGAAAGGACTGGCTTCTTTTACGGGTCTCCAACCTAAAGGTCATGCTATGAAAGCCTGAGACCATACTAATGGATAATGACTTATCCATTTTATTTCCATAACAATGTGACTGTTTTTCAGCGGTCAAAAGAATCTCATTGCATAGACCGTACCAGTCAAGGAGACAATTTAGAAAATGCTGAAAACGAAAGCTTGTGGAAGGAACAGCCAGACTCTGGGATACCTTGCAGGGATCAGTGAGAAGGAGAAACAGTTGGGCCTTTTATAAAAGTATATGAAAACAGGGATGAGGAGAGTGCAGATGTAAATAGTTATCAGTGGATGAAACTCGCAGATCAAATAAAGGCTGGTACAATTTTAATACTGTAACTCATGCCTCCAGACAATTTCCTGGTTCTTGTCCCTGTAAAATGAAGATAATAAAAGGCCAAGATAAGGAGGGGGCTGTGAGCCACGTGTCCCGGTGTCCCAGGCACTGCCATTAGTCTTGTGATTCACCGGCCCTAAGCAGAAGGAAAGAAGGAAAAGGAGTCAACAAGCTCTTCTCCAAAATACCTGGTGCGCAAGCAAAACGCGAGGGAGAGATGCTCGTTGACCCCACAGCCCTGACGCACCGTACCTGCGCTGAGCAGCACGTTGCGTGCCGTCGGATGCCAAGCCACAATGCCGACTCTCTTGGAATGGCCTTCTAAGACTACCACCGGCTCTGTCAGGGACAGGGTGAGTCCGTTCTCGGGAATCTGCCACACCTGGAAAGGGGAAAGGAAAGACGGTTAGCCAAGGGCCACCCCCTCTGAAGAACGCGTTACTCGTTTGCTTCCCGCGTCCTGCGCCATGCCGCGGCAGAAGTCCGAGCTGTCACTTCTCAATATAAACGGGAGGAGAGAATCGGGGAGGGAATCGTTCCCAGCCACCAATAAACCTTCGGCTGATCTGCGCGTAACGTCCTTCCCAGCTCATGCTGCCAGCACATAACCACCGGCTACTTGGGCTGCAAACGCCCCGTTATTGCTGATCCATTCACCTCAGATGCTGCCTGAGAAGGATTCAACAAAATTTGTGCCTTGCAGCTCAAATTCCATCTGAACAAGCTGCTGTCTTTTCAAATTATGCTTGTACCTCAGAGGGACGATATTTCAGCTATACTGGTGCCTACTTTTTATTTCTTTAGAAATACCGGCAATTAGTTTTCACATGTTTAGAGCCTCCTTTCAGATGCCATTTAACTGGGGAAGAGCAGTTTGGTCCTGGCAAAGGTTAAAGCAGCCCAAGTTAGTGTCGCAGAAACTACCTTCGAATGCAAAAACCTGCCTGTTCGCTTCTTGCCTGCTTGGTTACACAACCCTTCTGTTGCAAGCATCTTCAGGAAAGTGCCATCAGGAGAAGGAACAGACCCCCACGGATCGCAGAGCACTGGAATTCCAGCTGCGGAGTCAGAGCAGGTTTATGCAGCGAAGGAGGCGGCTTCTGCAATCGGCAGGGACCAGGGATGGGAGAGACAAAACCCATCACCCCATGCCCCAAGGCAGGATTAGCCCTACTAAAACTATTCCTGCAATTCAGCACTGGACAATCATCTTTGAACTGAATTTGACCTATATATAGTGCATTAAAAAATGAAACAGAAAGCCCATCAGTGAGCAATTATAGCTGCCTATAGATAGGTGGCAGCATTAGAGCACATTTGTTCGGCCTTCTATTGTTTGCTTTTTCTGGACTTAGGGAATAGGGCTTGCCAGACCCTGCCCACGACGCCCAAGCAAGCTGTCAGAGCCAGCAGATGCGACCCGAGCGGATTTCGGAAGCGAGGCAGACAGACATGCGTGAGGGCGACATGGATTTTTGCGCTAATCCCAGTTTCTCCCTTCTCGCAGGGATGGCTGCTGCTTAAATAAAATCCCCCGAGATGCAAAAATTTTCAGTGCGTACCAGCAACCCTCTAAATAACCCTAAAATGATTTCGTTTTTCACCGACGCAGCTCTCAGCGCCGTTCCTCCCAGCACCTTCAGCATCCCAGGAGGAAAGACCTGCGACGGGCACGCAACCTCAGCAGAGAATTTCTCTGCAACGGTGGAAAATGCCTCTGCCTCTTCCTGCCTGATGGAACAGTGCTAGCAACAAGATGACATAAACCGAGGCTTTTACCAGCAATCACGTTTTAAAAATTGGGTTGCAATCTGGAGCTGTTCAGCCTGGAGAAGCAGGACGTCATCCTGCTCGCTTCCAATTCCACACCAGCTTTGCTAGCGGCTGCAGCCACAGCATGCTCTCACACAACATGCCTTGCGAACTGCAACAGAACATTTCACCTGCCCCATTACACGATAAAACTGGGTTACAAAGCCATCAATTCTTATAGAGGCAGCTTTCTTCTTGCCAGTCGGGGAATAACAACCTGACAGCAGCAACGGTTTAAAACATGTCTGCTGACAGGGAACTTCAACGTCAGTCTGCTAAAACTGGTGCCTGCACTTAACGTCATAACCGTATGCAGGTCTCTCAGATGAACCACCTCCAAATCCTCACGCTTGTAAGCACTGATGCAATGCTGCCGAAAACCGGTAAGAAAGTTGGAAAGAGAACATGAGAGCTAGGAGACCCCAGCAGAAGAGGCAATGCAGGAGAGCCAGGGGCTCTGAAGCAGAAGTATGGGAGGTGCCCAGCAGAGCGTTAGGTGACACCAGTGCAGGGGCAGAGGATGCTCGACAGGAGCAGCTCGGGTCTGACAGCTCTGCCTGGCAGGCAGGTGCTGAGGCACAGCTGATGTGGGGATGTGAAACAGAAAAAACACCAAAAACACTACTCCACTAGACGAAAAGGCCGCGACAGCCAAGACTGACCTACGCAAGTTGATGTTACACCAAGGATTACGCAGGAAGCCAGACATCTGGTTATTCCAGAGTCTTGAGGAGCCCTTAAAAATAGCAAGCCTTGATGAACACAGCCATTTCGTCCCATGAGAGAAATGGTGTGATAAAGTGGCCTGCCCCAACTCACTCAGCCTCATCCTCTTTGTGAGGGCAGCTTTGAAAATTGCATTTATTCACAAGAAGACCCAGGAGCAGCACGAGCTTCTGGGCCAAGCGTGACCTGCAGACCCACGCAGGGACAGCAGCAGGGTGAGGGCAGCTTCTACCCCTGCAGCCAACCTTCCTCCCTACCGAGGGGCAGCCGCAGCAAAGGCAGCGGGTCCCCGAGATCCCCCTTTCTGGTTTGCGCAGTCTCAGCTGGGAACGGTGCAGGGATCCTTCTGTGCAAGCGCGGCTTCGTAGCAAAGTAACTGGCGTGCCAGAAAACTCCAGGACCAAGTTTAAACGTGAGCCAGCAAGTGCAGGGGGAAAGGAGGAGGAAAGGGAGGTATCAGAGGCAAAATACCAATGAAAAGGATTTTTTAAAAGCCTCCAGAGGACAGACAGATTTTTTTTTTCTTTAAGGGAAAGCCCCTATAGTTTACAGCAGCTGCAGACCAGCATAATCCTCTGCAGATTACAGAAACTATTGACCTAATAATCCTGCTTGGTATTGCAAAAAAAAGCTAGGAGTGTGAAAGGTCAGGGTACTCTCCCAAGCGACCTGGCCCACTCATTCCTGCACAGGGTGGGGTGTCTGTCTTCAGCGTGGGATGAAATTAGATCCACAGGGCAAATTAAGGAACTTTCGCTTTGGATGCAGGACCCAGCCTGCTGAAGGTGAGGACTCAGGATGAGGAGACAAAGGAAACCTTAAAATATTGCAAGATTAACTGGACATCAGTAACAGTTTGCCAACTCTCCCGCTTGTGGGGGTTTTTGGGTTGGGTTTGTTTTTTGTTTTGTGGGGTTTTTTTTAAGATAACATGGCTGGTTTGTTTGCAATCGAGGAAGTGAAGTCACGCCGCGGTGGTGTGTAGGGGTTTGGGTCTCAGAGGAAGAGCAGGAGGGAAAGGTTTTGCATAAACAGCATGTGAGAAAGAAAATAAAGCAAACTTTTTCAGCACTTTTTTTACACCCTTTAAAGACAGTCAAAAACTGTCTCTTCTGGCTCTGCACCAACCTGCAGAGAAGATTAAGTCAACTTCTAGAAAAAACATCAATTCCTATATTCACATTACAGGAGGAAACAAATGAGTTTGAGCCCTGGGTTTTATCTACGTCCCTGCTTTTGTACCACTGCAGGAAAAGGCACTTTGTGCATCCATTTTTTGCAGCTGTAAGACCTCCTCCACAGCCAGCCCATCCTGTCCTGGTACCACGTCTTAACTGTCTGCTAACAGGTTGGTGCCCCAGGTCATTGCAAGGGCTCTGGTTTAATTTTTAAAACAATTTGCTCAATTAAATGAACTCTACTCTGGCCATTACATGCTAACTCATTAGTATTCACCTTCTGATGAAGCAAATTTTCCATATCTGAAAAGGGCCTCTGATACCATCTACAAGCCTTTATATAATCAAACATTTTCCAGCTGAATTAAAAAACCTGCAGTATGTTACAGTCACTCAGCAGAATATCAAGCATGAATATTTAAGTAATTCCTTATTTGCTGGCACAAGAAAATAATTCTTCAAAGAGAATACCAGAAGAGGCCACAGAAGGTATCTGCGTGCCACGGCCTTGTAAAGGAAGTCTTTCTGAGAGCAATTCAGGGCGGAGGAGATGGGGACTCCCCGTCCCGCTCTTCTGCAAAAGAAGAAAGAAATTCGGCAAAAAACCAGCAAATGGGGCAGAGAGGCTACTGCCATTACCTACATGGCATCGCCTGCCTGATTAGGGCTCTTGCGCTACGCTGGATGTATGAAACAGGCCACCTTCTGAAGAACTGGGAACAAGGCGTAAAGAAGAAATACTTGAACACTTGCAGACTACAAATATTTCATTATATCTCGAACCACTTCAAGTGAGTTGTATTTGCCAACTCAAGAGGAATCTGTTGGCTTCGCGCTCCAACTGGCAAGGGCAGGAGGGGACAGAGGCCAACACATGCCCCGAGGAATAGCCAGCGTGGGACGAAGGAAGAGCATTCGCTCCTCCACGAGCCTACGCTCCCACAGAGAAGAAAGCAGGCGGTGTTTTGGAGAGGTCCATTCTACTTTTTCTTCTGCTGGGATCACAGTTATATGCTTATACCGCACAAATGTGGCCTTGCAAGGGTGAGCTGTCCTAAACATTGCCCCCCACTGTCTTTTTCTTCTCTACCTCCAAATAGTTTCTGATGTGACAGCAGAATTAGTGAGTTTACCACTGAAACCGCCAGATCACACCTATCAAGTACCTCTCATCAGAAAAATCTCAATGCAGCTGCAAATAGTTAAAAAACCTCTAAAGCTGTCCAAACTACAAAGTCCAGCAGTATCAGAAAAAGATGTCTTCTTTCCCAGTCCCTTATTTCAATCCCTAGTCTAATGACCTCAAATACAATACCTGTTCCGAGGTTTATATGCCGCTCACAGGGTATTTCCACCTTCTACAGATCTGAGTTTTTATTTATATGAAAATGCTTCTAAGCTTTTGAAAGGGCCAAGTTAACCTTCCTTGTGCAACACAAAGGCTGCAGACAGTTCAAAGTCATGGCTGCAGGGAATCAGCCCTCTTCATCTCGGAGACATTGGTTAGATAGCATCTCAAAGCCATGCTCTTCTCCCTCAATACGTGTCTAGCTGACGTTGATGAGATCTGTTGTGGCAGAGGGTAAGATCCTAAATCCTTGAGTGCCAAGGCACAGATGGTCTTTAAAAACATATGGTATTTTTTTAAAAGCAGCTGGCACTTCTGCAGAAAGCCACGTGACTTCCTCTACCACATCACTTTTTCTCATTTCATGTCAGCTAATGAAGAGTTCAGAGCTGACGAACAACCACATATCCTTTAAAGTAAGATGAGTTTATTCAGTGACAGGCTGTTCAGGAAGCAGGACTCCAAAACCTTTATTGAAGAAAAGCAAAGAAAACAGGATGCTAAATTACCCGTGCCAGGACAGAAAAGCAATTAAAAATGGGAAGCTCATTAGCTCATCCAGTTTGTTTCCAAATAGTCCAGGCCAGGGTTGTTCTTTACATACTCCAGCTCCGTCCAGCCCAGTTAACAACTGTCCCAAATGATTTGGCATACATCATTTCCCATCAGAAGTTACGCGATACTTAACAGGAGATTCAACTTACGTCTTCAGTCCTCTTTGCTTTCTTCATCTCTGCTGTTGGCACTCAGCTTCCCTGCATTTTAAACCTCCAGCTAACACGCCCCTAACATCTTCCAAATCATGAGCTGCATATGCTTGTTCCTTCAAGAGCAGCAAGGACTCACTTATTTCACCTTCCCAGCTGCTTGCTCCCTTCCACTCAAGACACGGTGACACCAACAGGCTCCATACTTGAACACGAGTGTGCACACTCGCAGCCAGCTACACCATCGCGTCTGTCCATACAGCCCTGGTGAGGCCGCACCTCGAATCCTGTGTTCAGGTTTGGGCCCCTCACTACAAGAAGGACACTGAGGTGCTGGAGCGTGTCCAGAGAAGGGCAACGAAGCTGGGGAAGGGCCTGGAGCACAAGTCTGATGAGGAGCGGCTGAGGGAACTGGGGCTGTTTAGCCTGGAGAAGAGGAGGCTGAGGGGAGACCTCATCGCGCTCCACAACTACCTGAAAGGAGGTTGTAGCGAGGTGGGGGTCGGTCTCTTCTCCCAAGTAACTAGCGACAGGACGAGAGGAAATGGCCTCAAGTTGTGCCAAGGGAGGTTTAGACTGGACATTAGGAAAAACTTCTTTACTGAAAGAGTGGTCAGGCCTTGGAACAGGCTGCCCAGGGAAGTGGTGGAGTCACCATCCCTGGAGGTATTTAAAAGACGTGTAGATGAGGCGCTTAGGGACATGGTTTAGTGGGCATGGGGGTGTTGGGTTGACGGTTGGACTCGATGAGCTTAGAGTCTTTTCCAACCTTAACGATTCTATGATTCTATGACATGCGTGTTGCCTGCAGGGCCGGAGGGGAAGCTCACCCCTCACTTCAGCGTATGCGGATAAGCAGCAACCGCCGAGCAGACAACCTACCGTGAACCCACGCCCCACGGAGCTTGTTTGCGCAGTTGTAGGCTCAGATTCTTGCAGACAGTTTGTGTCCACATTAGGAGCATTTGGACAACTTGTAATTGAACACTGTTGGTTTTTCTACATAATTCAATCCCTCTGGAGCCTCACAACATACTTCTCATTGCACTTGGATTAGAGACTTATTTTGCCTCCAAAAAGGCAGCTATGGACCTTAGCTTCGCCTGCTTCTGTTGATGCTCATGTTTCAGAGACCGCTCCTTCCAACTCGCAGCCCTTCTGGATCCTAGTTTCTGGAGGAACATTCCTGCATCCTTCAAAGCTTAGCTCTAGCCCAGTAGTGAATGTTACAAACACAGAAGCTTGTTGTTTTGTTTAATATTAAATATAGCACATTTTGTTAACATGCTTCAGCTTCCAAGACTGAGAGATCACAGGCAAGAGCTGTCCCAGGATAAGCCTCTTGGGATAAATCCCCTCCCAAACATTTTAACGATGAACAGAAGCAAAGGAATTTATCTGACATGATCTATAATAAGATTTCAATATAACATTCAGCCTACAGCATTTCTAAATATGGCCAAAGATCACTGAAGTTATTTGGCATTATTTCATCTTACAAGGATTTTCTTTCACTTATTCTGCTGTGTTTGCATACACAGGATTCCACATCCATCATGGAGCAAGGTCGTCTATTGTTCAGTGGGCTCTGACTGAGGTAAAATAGGTCTCGGGACCAAGGTTGGCAGGTGCAGAATTTGGATTATTTTTTATTTATTAAAAAAACCTTTTGACATCTACTCACAACCTGTAGATATAGGAAAAAACGAAAGCGTCACCCTTAAATCAAGGGCTGAAGCAATTCTGCAACCTGATGGGCTTGCTCCCCTCCAATCCCCACCTCTTCCCAACACACACCACTACATCCATTAGGATATTTGAGGTAAGGAACCATCTCAGTCTTCTGCAAAGCACTACAGATCAAAACACCTCACCACTGACTGGCACTCTTGCTTCTCTTTCCTCTTCCCAAACACCAGACAAATCCCCAAGGGAAGGAAAAATGGAAGAGCAACTGAAGACAAAGCCAGGAAGAGACAGGCCAAGTCCGCTAGTCAAAGTGCCATCTCAGTGCTGAAGAGATTCTTCTCTGAAGTCTGAGGTTGCACCTTCTCTGACATAACGTGAGAAGAAAGTAGCAGTTGTGAGTTCAAATTCTGCTGTTATGCAGGTAATAAAGCCTGCTCTCCTATTTTTCTCCAATTTTTAGCTAGGTCCTGCAGCCAAGACAGCATCATTTCTTAAGCCGAGACAAAATGTGGTCTGCAGAACGCCCATGACCACTCTCCCATCAGCAAGGGCTCTGCCCTCGGCGTCAGTACAGGAGGTCTCTTTAGAAATACAAGTGTCATTTGCAGCAGCATTTTGAGCGTGAGGCAAACGCACCCCGCAAGACAAATTAAATGCACTTACCATGACGGTGCAGTCCTCAGAGCCACTGGCGATGACCTGGTCATTATGAGGACACCAGTCTATGTCCAGCACCGGTCCTGTGTGGCCACACACTGTTGGGTAGGACTTGTCAATTCTGCCTGTCTGAAGGGGGGAAACAAGGAAGAGAGCTGTAATACACAAACAGCACAGAGCACGTCCCACAGAGCGGAGGAAGATGCTTCCTAATTCCCCATTAACTCCTCCACAATTCCATGAAATTGGAATCATCTCATTTATCACTGGAGGAAATGAACCAGCGACTCTTCTCCAGCACCGACTAGCTGGAAACTCCCGACGGTGCAGGACAAGGGCTCAGAGGTTCAGCGCGGGAGGGCTTTGCTCCCC
>NW_009219273.1:0-10594 GCF_000690835.1 Fulmarus glacialis
GTTTTTCGGAGACGACTTCGTTTCACTTCTCACATTAAAATGCCAGCGCTTGGCTGGGAGTGGCACAGCAGAAGCAACTTTCTTGAATTTGTACAAGTGGGAGGGTACATGATTTCAGCTTTCAAGAGCTGTCAGGGTCTGTGCGGAACATAACCGTGACAGGCTGTAATTTGTTGCATGTAGGTGACATTTTCTACTTGGCTATGCTGTCAAACAAAGATTTTGACTACAGTTTCTTCCATCTTGGGCTATGTTAGGAACACGTGGTTAGGCTGCCATTTCGTGTTGTTGAGAAGCGCTATCAGTGCCTCCCTGTGCAACCTCCGACACGTACCCAAGATCCTGAGCTAAGACATCAGCACGATGCCTGGTGGTGTCTCTGGCTGGCATGGGAAACTCCACCTTGCCTGCAGTGACTTGTAATACCCAGTCTTTCAGGAGAGCTGGCTTTCGTTTAGATTTGTTCACCAAAAAACAAGTCTTGGGGGAGACCAGAGCAGCATCTTCTAGGTGGCAAAGACTAAGACTGGGAGAGAGAGATTAATTTCTTCAGCAGCGTTAAGAACACTATCAAATAAAAGCCCCAAGAAGCCCCAGCTTGGCAGTGTTCTTAGAAACAACTGTTTTGCAACTAGAATGTCCCAAAGAAAAGCAGACTCAGTAAACAGTGGTTTCTGTGAAAAACAGATGAAAACCAAAACTTTCTTGCATTGCTACCATAAAATACTCCTGAAGAGTACCTTGGAAACTCAGCATGTCAGCCAATATAACATATCCCCAAACACCCTTACATTTTCCCAATTAAAGCTTCAAAAGTGGGGAGAAGCTCACATTCAGCAATTGGTAGGCTTCAAAAAACCTTCTGCCTCAAATAGACTACACAGACCTCCATGGTGTTTGTGTCCAGGCCTAGGAGAATACTTGGTATGCAGAAGGGGTACGGGTGTCAGATCTCTTCGATAAAGAAATTACAACAGAGATTTGCTCCTTGCATGTGTGAGCAGGGCACCCAATAACGCACGCTGTGCAGCACAACTGTCTATCTTTTGCTTTGCACCACTGAGAGCATTTCCAAAACAGAGCAGCAACCAAACAAGCAGCAGCAAGTTTCTCCCAACTCCGTCTCTCCCCACTTCTTGTGGAGTGATAAGGCACTTCAGAACAATGTGGGGTCCATGACCTTCCAGTCTCCCTGCCACTTCTGGTCTGCAACTAGATGACTAGTTGGCAAGGTGAGCTCTATTTAACCCTCATTAAGGCAATAAAGGGGGTTATGGTATCTTACTTTCCCCAGAGTTGGCCCTAGCCGTTCCTGACAACACTGACTTAGAGATGCAGTAGGTGATTAGTTGGGACAGAACAGAGACTTTCTGGGAAACAACCCTACCATAAGCAGCCAGCATATTGGAAAGTACCAGTGTTTCACAGATAGTAGTCTTTTGGCCTGTCCTTACCTCCCTTAGCATAAAGAGAGCCCACTTGCTTGTCTCTGACTTCTGAGACTAGTTGCTACCTGTTACACATTTTCAAATGCCTTTTTAGGAACAGCTTTGGAAACTGAAATAAAAAATAAATATTTGAGAAACTGCCATATAGCTGTGGCCCACAAATCCTGGAGGCTGAACAGCCCCAGTTAGATCCCAGCTTTCACAGAGCCCAGTGGCTGCTCCTACTACAGCATAAATACAGTCCAGCTGTCTGTAGCTTCCTACATTGGAGCCCTGCTGACATTCCCTCCCTTGACTTTTACAGCCAGCTAGAAAAAACAAATTTTCCAGATCTTTTTTTCCTGTTGAAATGCATGTATTTTAATACTGAAGTCCATGGAGCAGCATCAGGAGGAATTAAAACAGCACAGAAACATTATGTTATTTTCAGGTCATCATAGTTACCAGGGCAAAGAGCAAAAGACCACAGATATTCCAGTGCTGGTTTTGTGGCTGTGTTCCAGCTCTGAATTGACAGAAAAAGAATTGCATTTGTTTCAACTGGAAAATTTAATAAACAAAATAATAGTCTGAACTACTATTAGAAACAAAAGCAACTAGTGAAAGTATATATGGCGTACATCACGTTTTCATGACTGTGCCATTTTGTGATGTACGTAACCTTCAAAAAGGCATTTGTTTGAGAACAGGAGAATGAGACTTTCAGCGTCTCAATGGGAGCTGAGCTCAATCTGCTCTCTTAAGATGCTGGCTCTGATGCCTGAACACTGCTTCAGAGATAATGCTCCAGGATGAAGGAAAGCACACAAGGTGCGTGTGCTTAAATCCTCTGTATGTCATAAGAAAGTAACCATCAGTTTGCCAGCTCAGGGCTCACGGTCTGAGTACTGAGGGGAATTTGATAGCAGGAAATAGCTTCACAGACTTTGGACAAGCATTGCAAAACCTTTGTGACAAGTTGTTTCCCTCTCTCTCCCCCCTGCTATCTCAGTTCCCTGTTTTCTATCCTACTGCAAAATTCTCTCCTCCCAGTGAGAAAGGACACTAATGGAAACGTCTGAATATGCAGAATGGGTATGGAAAGAACAGCATCTTCTTGCTCTACATTGTGAAACTGTTGGAAAGTCACAAGATGCCTAGTGCAGGGACTTTTGGCAGGGCTCCACAGGAACGATTCTGCACACCCAGCACCCCTCCGCTTGCATTTTCACTAAGCTCCGCTGGCAAAGCATGAAGAGCCATCCCCTTGCTGCAAGAAACAGAAGAGATTACAGCACAGCATGACAGAGAAGAGGTGGATAGGGAAGATGATGGGCCAACTCCTCCTCTGCAGTCACCCACACACTGCTTTTGTGCATAGCTGAGATGAGCACTGCAACCCTATACTGCACGACAGAGGGAGAGTCCTAACTGTGCCCTGGTAATCCTTATCACACAGCAGCCTTGATTTTGCATGCCACATATACCATGTTGAGCTCATGTCATGTTTTCACACACAACCACACAAGGCTTACAGCATGAGGAGCAGAGAGTCCAAAAAAAGTTGCTACCAATCCCAGAGACAAACCTTTTACAAGACACACTTTCTGAGTGCCTCCTGGAAGGGGCCAGTGCAAAACAGATAATTTGGAGGGGTGCCGGGCATTACGCAATGCAGGATAGCAGCCTGCATATCTGTGGTTATCTGTACACAAGGCGTCTTTTCTGCAGCCTGCTCTGACTTTTCTATCTCTAGGAAGTCTGGGGAAGGTGAAGCATGTGCTGCACAAGCAGTACAAGAATGCTAGGACACGTTGTGTTCCTGTCAGTAAACCTGACCTCAGACCCAGGCTGGGCTACACATCAGAAACCTTTCAGATTTCACGTGGCTTCAGGTTTTGTTGTGAGTAGTTTTCTTAACTCTCAGTCTAGGGCTGCTGTGGTCTGAGGTAGGACGGATGCAAAACTGAGTCAGTGTGAAAGCAAACATCTCCCAGGCACTGCGTGCCAGGGTGTGGAGCCCCTGCCGGTGGAGTGGGAGGAAAAACCCATCTGTGGGCCTGATGAAGGGAAATTAAAGAGTTGGGGACTGGAGTTGGGGAGGAAGTTGTTTGGCCGAGAAGCTGATTTGATTTTGTGGAGGAACCAAAAACCAGCAGGCTAGGGTTAAGGCCTCTGCTATCCTGACTGAGTCACAGAGAGATTCCCCACAGCTTGCTCAAGCTCAGAGGTGATGAGGCTGTTTTCCCTCAAAGCCCATCCAGGCAGGAGCTCTGCAGGAACCAGGCTTCACTGCAGCAATAGATCATTTTGGTTCTGGCTTGGAAAGCTGGGACATCTCCTGCATGTCAGGATACTTCAACTTAATTGGTATTGGGGTAGCCACCTCTTGTACAACAAGCAATCAATGTGCCAATAGAGAACATCTCTCAGACCCAGCAATTTCTCCTTGTGTTTTGCATATTAAAATTGTACTAATCCTTTCAATTTTTAAAAATTGGGGGTTTTTTGGAGGGACTGGGAAGTAGTAACTCACACCTGACAGGTATTACCATCAGCAAGTCAAAGGAGATGTTATTTTTCCTAACTGTATAATTTTTCAAGTAAATAGAATAAATTGATATACTTAATAATTCAGATGATGGGTAATACAAGTGTCTGGGGGAAAAAAGTAAAAAGGTTTCTTTTCATTAGTAAGGTATCTTCCCCCCTTCCGCCCCCCTCCCCTCCTGGGGCCCCCTGCTCCTCTCTCGTTCAGTCAGTTTTCTTTTCCTTCCCAGCTTCCTTTTTAGCAGGACTGGAATGCAAAAATACTTCGTTTTGGAAAGTACCTGTGTACTACTGGGTAATACAAGTGTCTGGGGGAAAAAAGTAAAAAGGTTTCTTTTCATTAGTAAGGTATCTTCCCCCCTTCCGCCCCCCTCCCCTCCTGGGGCCCCCTGCTCCTCTCTCGTTCAGTCAGTTTTCTTTTCCTTCCCAGCTTCCTTTTTAGCAGGACTGGAATGCAAAAATACTTCGTTTTGGAAAGTACCTGTGTACTACCTGCTAATTTGTCACCTCTTGAACCAGCCAGTCCCTGACCCTGCCCAGCACGGAGAACCAGGAGCCCAGCAGCCTGCAATACAAGGGAACTGCAAGAGGCACGCTGAGCTTGGCTAGCCAGGAGGACAGACAGCCTGCTAGGTATGGGAGCACAGCAGCACAAACATTTTTGGCAAGCCCCTGCTCTCCTTCCTTGCTTACCAGCTCTCTTTGGAAGGGAGGTGCTTTTTTGGAAATACACAGTTGAGAGATAATTACATGCAGATTTAGGAAGTAACATTTTGCACATAATTCATACTGGCTACCTAGACAGATTATTGGTTGAGCATATAGCTATAAATTTGGCAGAATAAATGGCAAACTGTGGTTGGCATATGGATGCAAAGCAGGAAGCAAACTGCAGCTGTACATTAACCAGAGGAAAGGAAAGCCTAAGAAACTGGGTTAATCAGCAGGCTCTGAAGCAAACAATAAGAAGGGGCAGCTGACGGGGCAACTAACTCTTGAGGAGCATATGCAGCATCAGGGCTCTTTGCATTAGGAGGAACATTACCAGTCAACAAATAACAAGCCAGAACTGCTATTTTGCTCACTGAGTCTTGTTTATCACAAAGAAGTCAAATGACTTCTCCTCACCCATGGAAAATGTGAACACAGAGGATGACAAGCAATTTTGGGAAGCAACATCCGTTCTGTATGGAGAAACTTGATCTGCTATACCCAAAATAACTGATGTTGAAACACAGACTAAATCTCATCTAAGCAATTGATTAGACAAAATGAGGAAGCACAACTGCTTGTTGGAGCTGTGTTGGTCTCACCTCAGGCAGCAGGGCAGTAACACAGCAGAGACACGTGGGCTGAGCCAGACTGGAAATCGCAGATCTAAGGAGGCAGGTTATCAACGGCTGAAAATCATTTATTATGGCACCCAGTCCCTGAAGGAAGCGCTATAGAAACGCTGGCACTTGTACCTTCATTGGCACTGACACAGTTGCAGCCCACGGAAATCTGTTTGTCTGAGCCCTGTAGGACTGCGCCGCTGCCCGCATCCCTGACACTTACTACTCCTGCGCTACCCTAATAGTGCAGGCAACTGCATATCGACTCAGCTACACTACCTGGGCTCCCTGGGTTTGCCAAAAAGAGGAAAAGAAATAGTGTGGTGGCTACAGCAAAAAACAGAGCTGGCTGTAGGTCAGCATTCAGCTAGGAAAGCTGCTTTGATAAATGACTTCTGCAGAATAGGTTCTTCTATATTCACCTTTTGCAAAAAGAAGCTAACTTCCCCTGGGATAGGCATTGGTACGGAGAGACATCCCTGTGTTTGCCTCCATGCACAAGGCGGCTAGAATTTTACTGATTGAAAATTGGAGGCATAATTACATCCCAGGCTGAAAGTCTGATCAGAACAGGCTTCCTGCAGCTGCTTCACTTTGACTCAGCCACAGAAATACACACACACAGATGCACATATATACTAACATACATATGCACATATAGTTAATATTTTAAATACCACTTTCTGGACCAAATTAAATTCTAGAGTTCTGAGTCACATGGAAGTAACACAAAATACCAAAAATCATCAGCAAAAGAGAGTGCTGGACCACCGCAAGTCCCAGTGAGACTAGTCTGAGCCCCCGTTTCAGGCTTGAGTAAAGATGGAAAGAGGAGGGCTTAATTTCAGCAAATATTCACAGCCATGCATGTCTGCTTTGCCTCTGCCCCAGGCAAAGAAGCCAGGGTAACGCACTGGGCATTTTTAGGTATACCTTCCAGATCAATCAATTCATTCATCCTACTTCTTTGCTAGGTGGCTGCTACTATGAGAGGGAGCAGTGTAACACAGCGGCAGTCCCATTTGACACAGATTCCTACAAGAGGAAATGCAGGACCATGTCAGAGCCAAGGGCAGGAGGAGGTGGGCTGTCCAGGGAACACTCAACATAGCTTTTTTTTGGCCAGTGCCATGACTGTCGTTGCTGGGATATAACTGCTGCTTTTACAGGCAACTTACAAGGCATGCTTACTGCCTTGTCTGGTCTCTTAAGGTGATAGGAATAATGTAGATTTTCCAATGATAACTAAAAAAACCAGTAGCATCAAAATATTAAGAAATGCAAATTACCATGGCAAGATTTTTTTTGAAGTAGCCTTTCGTTTAATTTCATGTCTACCATACCTGCCCTTCCCACGCTGATGTTATAGCATGTGACTTAAATAATTTTCCGCAAAAATAATATTTATTATGGCTCTGATCCTGCAAAGCTACTGTATGGGCACAAGCTTTCTCTTATTGATCATACAGTTATTGGGTCCAGTTATTGGGCAAAGACATATAATAAATATATTTTAAAAAAGGGGGCAACTATAAGACTTGATGCGATAATAATTTGCCCATTTTGTTTATCAGCTCCTGGCTCGATATTGCCCACACATCAGTCAAGGCATAGATGCCCAAGAGATACTAAAAATCTCACTCTGAACTCACAATTATGCTAACATTTGTCTTAACACATTGATTTCCCATCATTATCGTCATGGAAAGCAAGGAACAATACGGAGGCAAAATAGCGAAAAAAAAAAAAAAAAAAAAAAATTAACCTGGCCAAGTAATTGCATTCTCTGGCTGTAGGTTTTAAATATCTTTCTTTAACATGAAGTCTTCCCCATAGACTTCAGTGGAAAACAGCTATGTTCGCACATACACAGATTGCACACTGGAGGCAGGGAAAGAGAGCGGCTTTTTTTACTACGTGGGCTACACAGACACTGCAAATTGAAGCTTAAGACAACAGGGCTGCTCCTGTTTCACCATGATATGGCCTGCCGACAATTAGTGTGTCTGCTTGGGCTGCTCTTCTTCCCTATCCCATCCCTGCATAGCAATTAACGGGGGTGAAAGCAAGCCTGTGCTCTCCCTTGTTACATGTTGGAGCAGCTGCTTGGGCTATCCAGGGGGTCCAGGTCAATACCCAGAAAATCTTTCCTGGAAAGTCGACGACTCTTCCAGGCTGTGAATTTGTAACACGGCCAGACTAAGACAGTAAATTACCACAGTGTACAGGTGACACATACCAGAGGGTAAGGATTGTGGATTTTTAAAGCTAAAATAGACCATCTTCTACTTTGACCCCCTGCACAAATCAGACTGAAGGACCAACTCGAGATACTACTGAGCCTAACAGCTTGCATTTGGCCAAAGCAATTATTCCTCTTGAATTGGGGTTATTCTGTGTTAAAGCCATTTTCCGTAAAGTCACATCGATAAGCGCTAACTACACTGCCCATCCATAACTCTAAGAATTAAATTATGCACGGGCTTTCCCATTGTTTTTTGTGGGCGAGAGATTATTCATGCCATTTACACAATTCAGCCATGTATAAACACAGCAGTCTGGCTCACAATTACCAGTTGTATTCCAGCCCCTCCAGTACTGGTATTAACAAGTTATATTCTGCTTTTAACAGAGATAACCCTGACTGCAATGCTGGTGAGGTTTTTCCAGCACCCTTCTGCTCACAGCTGAGAAATCCTCCCCAGAGCACTGGCTTCTCACCCTGCTCTAGTTTCAGACTTTGCTGCCCAAGTCGTCTTTGTTTTACTGTATGGCGAACAGGTCTCTATGTGCCCTCTAGGGAAACAGGAGCTCCCCTAACTCCATTAGGCTGCATGCACAGCTCCTGGCTTTGTGGAAATAAGATTTCTCCTCCCAGTGACCAGCTCTGAAAGACAGCAAGATGGTCAAAGTAGCTGAGCCACTGATGGAAAAGGGATTAGAAACACACAGCTATGAAAAAAACTAGAAATTAGTTCTGGAAGTGACCAGTGACAGTATCTCTCCATTCCTCTCTCAATGCAATACAAACTCTCTGTTGTTCACTGTCTTTTTATCCCACTCCAAGTTTTTGTCTTAGAAATCCAGAGGAATAACTTTTTTTGGATTCAAGGGAATTAAGAAGTATGGGGGAAATCCCTAAGTGGAGGATCCTTCCTGCCTGACACCTGTTCAGCATCTCTGTACGTAGGAAACAGTGTCACAGCTTTTCAGGTTACTCAGCATGGTCTAACCCAACCGCTCTATGCAAGGTGCCCACCTCAGTGGGGTCTCACCCATGTATACACTCCCTCTTGGTGAGGGCCTGGTAGGGTCAGCATCTGTCATGCTGGGTCTACCAACACTTCTGTATGTTGTCATCATGCAGGGCCTGTGCCCAGCAGGAGCAATTCTTTGTGCTATTCAGCTATTACTCTCCAGGAAATCTCTTCATCAGCATAGGCCCTATTCTAATGAGCAGCAAGGTGGAAATTAGTCTCTCCAATGAAAACAGCTAATGTTTTTTTTTTGTTGTTTTTTTATTTCAACATAGTAATCTCCCTACAGAACGTTCTAGGAAAGCACAAGAGAAGTGTTTCTTCTGTGAAATGTAATTAACATAGTTTTCTTCCTGTTGCAAAGTATAAGTGCAAATATAAACCAAAGCACAAGAATGGAGTTATTTTGGGTGATGGTTTGTGCATTTCAAAATACTGTGACGAGTTTGGTTTGTCAAACTGAAGACAGGGCAGACGTCTCTCTCCCTTCCTGTTTAAGCCAGTGGTCTGGGAAGGGCTGCCGTAACCTATAATGATGGTTAGCTCGCCGACAGCAACTTGTTTCCCCCCAATCTATAAATGCAGTTTTCCAAAGATTGAACATATGCCACAACATGCACATGCTTTGTGATCCTGTTTGACATAACAAACACTGTTCCGATCTCAAGTAATATTAAAACTTATATAGAAATACTCAGTTCTAACAGATCTGATACATATACCTTCTCATACACAGCTCACACAAAGATGTGGAATATTCCTTCAAAGTCAAACTTCTCTCTGCAAAAGCATTTCCTAGCCAAGGAAGAACTTGACCAAACATGGGACCATTTTCATGTTTCACTGTGTATTCGCAATTGCTCTTGAGGTGGCAAAGCATTTAAACACATGTACGGCTGAGCCCCAGGAGCTGTTGAGAGAAGTGAAGTGGAGGGCAGCATGACGTGGCTGTGCGGTCGCAGCCTAGGAAAGCAGTGGTAAGGCACCTCCTGGCCAAAGGTCATTTTACCCAGATGGGTAATTCCCTGCAATGTGTCCCCACATGCAAAACCAAGATATAATCCAAGATGGAAACAGAGGACTGAAATAACAAATGGTTTATTTTCCCCTGCTCTCTAAACAAGCTCAATCATTAAACAAAGATGGAAAATTACATTCTGTCAGTGAAAAGCCTCACTAGTATAAGTAGGTATACTTATTGAACTTGTTTGTATCTGGGCTCAATAGTCAGTACTATAGATCTTCCTGAGCCAACGTACCTTAAAAAAAAATCAGCTGCTTCCTTATTTTCTTAAGTCACTGCAGGAATTTACAAGTAAATACTCTGGTCTTCATCCATAAGAAAAGACACTGCAGCACAAGTGGCATGACTGAATAAACCACTGGGCAAAAGCAGGCAACAACATCGCACAAAAACTCCTCACACTGTACATAGCTCAGGTAAAGTGAAACAAGGCTGGTCTGGCAGGGACCACACGGGAGCAATACCCATTTGCCTGAGAACTGCTCTCCCCTGACGCTTGAAGACAGGAGTGCACTGCTGTGGCCCTCTCCTCTCTCTGCAGAGCCTGTCTGGGCATCCCTCTGTGCTGTCAGGGCCCAGGGGCTCCGGGCGGACTTGCACATTTTGGCGAGAAATATGCTGAACCTTCAGCAGCAGCATCACCACCACTGCCCAGGGAGGTGGCAAAATGACCTAGGGACATCGAGGGATGCTTCTCCCAACAGTCAAGGCTTGTGTTAGAAGGCTATAGGAGTGCACATGACTAAGCAGAGGCGGTATATGCACATAGCGTAGATTTTTAAATTAATTTTCTAGATATCAGAAGATATCTAGATATCTACCAGAAGGTATCCCCGTGCTACCTGGAAGGTGTTTGTTAAGATCTAAACCACATTTTCCAAAACAGGAGGAGCAATGCAGAAAAAGAAGGGAAGGTGGAAAGAGGACTAAATATTTTGATTTCCAGGAGTTGCACAAAGGCCACTGGACAAAACCTGAAGAGCTTCTTGAATCAAATTCCTG
>NW_009219273.1:10617-16989 GCF_000690835.1 Fulmarus glacialis
TATGTGTTCTACAATGTTTTGGCCCATTCAGTCTATCGACTTACTGTGTCACAACACAACATTGACAACTACGGCTCAGCAAGGGTTTTCCCAGAGACCTGACATTTCGGTGCGAGCGAGCATTTAGTATCGGATTACTCTTCTAGCTCTGTTTGTGGAGCCTGTGACAGGTCTAGCCTTGCATTAGGAGCAGATGCCAAGGACAGAGATACTGAGACTGTTTCCCTCCGCAGCCAAAGCACACCCCTACCCCCTCGAAACACCATCAGTGTGCTGCTGTGAGCCACTGCCCTCCTGCCTACCCCAATTCTGGCCACCTACGTCTGGGGAAGTGCCAGCGAGCTGCACACAGCCTGAGGCATCAGACACGTTTCACTCTTGCCTGCCAGCACAAACCTGCAAGGAAAATCCAATCACAAGCACATAAGTCACTTCCTTAGCCACGCGCGTGAGGCACCAAGTCCTAAACCAGCCCCATTACTCGGCAAGGCTTCAACATCCTGCTGTGCTTTGCACTAACTCAAGCAGGGTGCTGACAGCAGAGGATGCATCTGTAACACCCAGGGCCATGGTGGCCTGGGTGGTCCTTGCCTGGCCAAGGGGATATCACAGGCAAGCAGGTTTGAAGAGGGCGAGAGTGCCAGGCACAGCATGGGTTTAGCATTCATCCGACACTGATGGCGATCACTGGGATTGCCACAGGGTCACAATCACAAGCATGTCTCCCCATGGCCTGTCAGGGTATACAAAAAGGCTTGGAGGTTTCTTAAGGAAAAAGAAGCAGGGAAAAGCACAGAAAATTTGTCAGGCAAATCACGGAGCCAGCCAACTCGTGGGGAGGTGGTTTAAGCCAACCATTGCGTGCATTTGCCAGTGTAAGGGTTCTGCCTCATGCACAGCATATGAAGAGCTCTGCTTGCTCATGACCCCCATCCACAGGCTCTGTTTGCTTGAAGCCTATTGCAGGTACACATCTCTCAGTCCAAACACCTGGCACACCTGCAGGATTTGGAGAAACAACCTGACTGTCAGGAGGAGCTGAGGTCCAAATTGCCCCTTTGTATATCAAACACAAAGAAATACAAATCAATTCTGAACAACTCCAGAGGTGTTACAGACTGCTTTGTTGCAGTACATGTAAAGCTTTTAAACTGGGATTTTCCAGCAGCCTTCCAGTGCCAGGCTGGTGACTTATGAATCATGTTTTGACTGTCACATCAGCAAGGTAAGTGTGTCAATTCCTGCAGCAAAGGGGATTAAAGCTCTTTGTTGCATACCCTAACGAGAGCAGACTGCAGTCTGAGCAGTCCTTTACTCTCTTTAAAGAAAGAGGAAGATGCTCACACCAGCCACAGAACATCTCTCCAGTACAAGCTTTTCCATCCTGGGGGTCTTTAATGACAGCATGCCATTACAAGACAAGAACAACCCCAAGTAAAAGTCTCCCTCAAGAGAAACACTGAATGTCCAGCAGCATTAGGAAAACATGAGTAGCTATCGATAGGTACTTGTATATGAACTGAGTTGAATTATACCAGCACTTTGCTACCTACACCACAAGCTAATTCTTTTATGGTTTCTGCAAGAAGGGGAGGTAAAAAGAGCACACCATGCCACATACCTCGAGCAAAACCTTCCCCTCATGCCTGGTATGCTGACTGGTCACCAGTCCTTGCTAAGGGTCAGAGCCTGCGGCATGCTCTGGAAGTACAGATCCTACATGCAAAAAGGGTAAGAAACATGCAACATCACCATTCCCCTTCTGATACAAGTCACACCCAGGGATTGGTTAACGACAGTGGAGGATCAGAGAGAAAGAACATAAGTAAAATACCTTTTTTTTTTTCCCACTTGTTTCTCATCTCCTGGAAAAGCACATCAGACCAGTAGCTGGTCTAGGTACTTGAGTTGTCACCTGCACACAGACCCAGCTGTCCCACGCTGACCTGTTTACAGCCTCAGGGCTTTATCTCCCCTTGAAGAGGTTAGCTTTTGACCTGTGCCCTTGCACCTCCTACATCTCTGAGCACTTAAAAACCTTTACCGTGGTCCTCATGGCTATTGGAAATCTTCTGCAAACTCTGAGAAGCAGAATAGCTGTTTTGAAAACAGCCTGACAGAGCAGGACCATGCCAGAGCCCTGCACAGCTCTGCCTCCTGGGTCCAGCATCCCTGGGAAGGGGCTCCCTTGCTTTCCCCTTTACAGTGCCCTGGATAAGGCCCTGACATGAAGTTGTGTACTAGTCAGTTTGTTCCTGACAGCCTGCTCTTTGAACAGGAGAGAAACAGAGGGTAACATCAGCTACTGGTGAGGCTTTTGTACCATGAGGCAGAAGTATTTTATTGCTGTCGTTAAAAATCCAGAGATTTAATCTCACTGGTGTCCTAATGCATACCTTGTTAACTTAATCTCATTTTCTAGTTAGTCGTGAACTCTCATTAAGCCATTGCTGTGGGCATTCATGCCTTTAAACGAACAGGACTTTCAGGGATGAAGTGCGGTGCATAGCTTGCTGCTGCCAAACCCAGCTAGTACCTTCCCCTCCCTTTAGGTGTGCCAGAGCAGACTGGCCAGACAGCACAACCCAGGACAGTGCCTGGCCACAGAGCTCAGTCCCTGGGGCATCAGCACATCGGTTTCCCCACCCGAGAAGCAGATGCAGTGGCCATGGGTTGCGGCAGAGAGGATGAAAGCTTCTCCCTTGCCGCAAAACTCCGCTGGATGACACAGACGCCCCCCAGTTCCTCTCCACATCCCCAAGTGGAGAAACACAAGCCCCCACCTACCAACTCGGGGAGGTTTCTCTAACTCTAAAACCCCAGGCCTCGGAGTGTTTGAGCCGCAGGGAGAAAGGGCCCAGTTTTTTTTTTTCCAGTGATTGTAGCAATGCTCCGCTCTTCTCTGGGGTCTGGCATTTTGTTTTAAGTGGCCCAGAGCCAGGCAGCCCTAGTTAAGCAATAGCAAACCAGCTCTGGTCTAGCACAGTCCCTTGTTAAAATCTTACTCTCGGCTCAGCAAACAGGAAGCTAAAAATTAACTACCTCCTTCGAGCACACTTCCACAAAAGCCCCTTTTGTAGGGCACACCGGTAAGGGCAGGCAGGACAACACGGGTGCAGTGGGGGAAGCATCCGGAGCTTACAGGGAGGGGCTGTGCAGGGTGGCAGCAGGGAGCTGGGAGAGGGCAAGAACATGTTCGACCTCATGTATCACAGCATCTCACCTTAAACACATTTGGTACCCACCGCAGCCATGGCCGGTGACAAGGGAGAGGGCACCCAGGAGGCACAGAGATCACTTTTTTCCCCAGGAGAAGGCAGAGTTTCCTGCCACCCATTTCCAGGATGACTTACTCATTGCTGGGAAGTGCTGAGAGCAGCTGCTACTGAGTTCTTGCACAGCAAATTCCATCTTGCCCCGAGGCGTGTGTCAGAACTTGATTCCAGCCACCAAAGGAAGCCCACACAAGCTGGGAGGCAGGAGGGCAGTCCCTAGGTCCAAACAAGGTGACAAAATCATCAGCTGTTTGTGACTCACCTCAAGCAACTTTGCTTCGGGCAATTATCTTGGAGACCAATATACCTGCCTGTTAGTGATTTACATTCATAATACCTTAACCTCCACGCATGGGAGCTGCCTGTGAAACCCAGGGAGCCTGTCCAGGGAAACCCAGCCCGAGAGGTGCCTCGTTATCTGCAGCACAAGCCTCCTCCTGTTAAGTGGAGATGGGACCTGTGCAAACTAACCTACAGGTCTTCAACATCCAACTTCTCTCATCACCAGTATAACAGTTATTTACTTTTTTTACAGGTGACTATTTCAGAGCAAGAACCATTCCTCTGCACTAATGATCTTGATTCGGACACACTAATAATAAAGAGGAATAAAGGCAAAGATTTTGCAGGCAGCAAATGAGACTCCAAGGAGGTCTGCCAGGCCACAGCAGCACTGGGTCTCTTGAGTGTCCCCCACAGCTTTCCCCACAGCATCTTCCTTTCATTCTTGTTTTGGCTCATTTAAAAAAAACAGAAAACGAAGCTTGTAAGCATAGAAGAACCAGATACACTGAATAAGCAGAAAACTATTCCACAAAACTGATATCTAAGGAATTTCATTAAGGAGTCCCCTGACCTCTGTTTGGCTGGGGATTTTGGACAGTTGGAGCAAGAAGCCAACACCAGTTTACTCAGGATGGAGCAGAGGAGGTGAGCACTGACAGAGGGCAGAGCAGGGAGAAATGAAACACCAGGGTGGAAATGCATAGCAGAAGAGGCAAGGCTGAAGAAACAGGAGTGGAAAAAAGACCTAAGGGAAAAAATGCAAATAGAGGAGAAAAGTCAGAAGGCTGGGAGGGGAGAAGGCTTGGAGCGTAGGTAGCTGAGGAAACTGACCTGGAAAGTGGGGAGGGAAAGCAAATAAGAAAGAGGAATCCACTCCAAAAGGCAGAGCCGGTTAGTCAGAGGCAGAGCTGAAGCAGAGGGACAGAGCACAGCTCTGAGCCATCCTGTCCCCACCAGCACTACACAGCCTTCTGCCCAAGTCTGTGGCAATGGTCCCTGCTGGGGGCAGGTCCATCAGCATCTATACTCCTGCATCAGCTCTGCTTTCATGAGCCTGATCACTTAATTATATATTATCCTCAGGGAATCAACTTGCAAGCTCTGCCTCACAGCTTGGTGTGATCTACATAAAAAATTTAGAGTGTAAACTTAACTGCCGTTTGTGGCACAAATCCTGGTGCTCACACAGTGCTCCAAACTTCTATAGCTTACTTAAAGGTGTCCCCACAATCCCTGGCATGTACAGCGTACACTGTCAGCAGGACTCCACTCAAATACATTGCCAAGTGCAACTATTTTATCCAATTTCTCCCAAGGTATTTTCCACACACACCAGCACCCTCCATCCTGCCCTCTGCCATACGCCAGCAAACCCTGTGCTGGAGCATCACCTCATTTCTGCAGAGGCTCTTGAGGCCATGCCACCTCCTGCCAGCCCTCCTGGGTGCCCCCAGCTGCCCTTGCCTGCCTGCAGGGAGGCAGCCCAACCCTGCTTTGCTCAGCACACAGCAGTGATCAGCAGTTTGCTGCCATTAATGTATGCATTCAGCTGCTCTATTAGAAAATAAACAGGAAAGAGTCAAAAGCCAGTGTGTTCCTCAGCTACGTGACTGATCCTGCCCAAGCATAAGCATCCCCTTTCTAGCCAAGTATCTATTTCCAGCCCTGCAGATTCAACTCCCTCTTTACTTTCAGTTGAGCAAGATGCTTTTTACAGTACTGCTTTGCACTGCTAAATCTTTGGCCTTCAAGAGTTAACACTCCAACTAAAAACCATGTATATATTTAATATATTTTCCCAAAGCATGCTCTACAGTTCAGACAGAAGTCAGGTGTTTAATGCAGGAATTAGTGGCTGCAGGCATGTCAGTGCAGTATGTTGCGGTCAGTGATGCTAACTCCTCTGTCCATAACTTTCAGCTATAGGTCAGGTAAGGCAGTAGGAAGAGATGTTTCTCAGCAAGGATGTGGGATCATGACCTGACCAAAACAAACTGTGTTCAACATGGGATGGCTGATCCACATCATCACTTCCCACAGCAGCATCCCCTGGTCCCTGCCAGACAATCATTACATGCTTTCGTTAGATTTCTATATATGCTCTTTTCTGTAAATTTAAAGAGGACCTTCCCTTCCAGTAAATTACAGCTTTCTTTTGGCTTTCAGGCCAGTCTGCAGCTCATGTTTTCATACAGTCTGAGTTGCTCGCATTTGGCTTTTCTGAGGCACTGCCTCTGAGGCAGAGAAGGTTAAGCAGTTCAGCGGTTGAGACGCTGGTACAAAAACAAACCTACAGATTTCTGATCCAGAACACACACCAAAACAACATGCTATAGAGAGACAGCCCAGCTGGAGCCAAGTATACATGCTATCGCATTTCGCACCCCTGATGTTTATTTACAAGGCAAGCCAAGCAGGCCTGCCATCCCTCCAGATTTCCTTAAATATGTACTTTTCGTGTCCAGAAATTGTCCTTGGATCAGGATTTTGGTGAGAGGGGGGTGTAAAGTGGCTGTGCACGCAGGACCTGCAGACAGCAGGCTTCTCCAGCGCATCTACCAAGAGGTGAAACGCAGGTGTGCCTGGGAGGGCTTGTCCACAGCTGCTGTGGGGTCTGAAATACCCAAGACAACAGTGGATTTTCTGCACCTGCACCATGGCTTTCCTCCCAGAGAGCACACCCATTGTCCCACCTGGGTGACCTCAACTATCACCACAGAAGAAAACACCTTTCGAGAAGAAAACACTCTGCAGCTTCACACAGCCACCCTGCACACCACAGTCCACAAGCCACAGCACTGCACTGAGCCAG
>NW_009219273.1:17049-21329 GCF_000690835.1 Fulmarus glacialis
CAAGGGTTGTAAGCACTAGCAAGGGGAGGAAAGTGGTGGCAAAAATGCCCCAAAAAGGGGAATCTCCCCTAAAAGCTGGGGAACTTGGTATCAGTACCTGGAGCTGCATACCAAAGCCTCTGCTAGCTTTTTACAGTTTCACAAGAGCCTGAATTTTTCTGCTCTCCACACCCACCTTATTAGGGAAAAAGCACTTTTCCCCCCCCAAGAGAAGAGATAGTTTAATTCTTACTTCAGCAGGGCTATACAAGTCACCACACAAGGCAGGTGAAAGCCCTTCACTTTACAGAAACACCTCTGTATCCTCTAAGAGCCGAAACAGGCTGAATGTTAATAACCATTTTTCCAAAACCCCACTGACATTCATTTGCACTATTTGTCCAAGGGCTCAGAGGGCCCATGGCTCCAGGGCAACAAGTTCCTAATTACCTCGGTTACAGCATCATCGCTGCCAGATTAACAAAGCATTGGGAGGTGACCGAGGCCACATTACATACAGACCATGATGGCGAAGAGAGGTGATAATTCACCCAGCATGCCCAGGGAACCAAGGATGTCTGCAAGGCACACGCAAGCCCACGGCCACACAAGGTCCAGCTGCAGCATACAAAACACACACATGGCAGAGCAGCTCATTTCATCATATAAGCCCTGATGCAGTCACAAGGCATAAAGCCACAAAGAGTAATTACAAAAAGAGAACTATTTTTGAGACATGTAGCAAAGGTTTAGCGTTTTTTTTGTCATCCCCCCTCCTCTCTTTACAGCAAAGGCGCCGGGGAGTCAGCCAGGTTCCATACCTGCCCAGATAAAATCCTGCCCTAGGCAGGAGGCTCAGGCAAGGCAGGGCAGGGCAGGCTGGCCCTTGTTTCCTCCCTGCCCAGCAAACCCAGGGAGACAGAGCCCTGCTCACACCCTGCTGCTGGTGTTGATACCTGCAATGCTGCCAGCCCTACAGCTGGGAGCACAAGATGCTGCTCCCATCCTGCTCCAATGGCCTTGGCACCCACAGCTCCTCAGGCAGGGCTGGGTTTGCAAAGGGGCTGGTAACAGTGCCTAGGACAAAGAGCAGCTCACAACCAGCTGCTGCCATCCTAGAATAAATAAGGAGGCTTCCCCAAGGGGCTAAATATCCAAAGGCTAGATTCAGCAGGTTTCTTTAGTGAGGATGCTGCTGCAAGGTACATCACTTTGCAGCCCTGTGTGCTTTGGGGAAAGGACCTGACCTGAGCCTTGCCCAGCTGGCCTGCTGTGGCAATCCCCAATTAGGGGTCACAGCTCACCCTCCCCTCATCTGGCTTGCCTGACTCATGGTGGAGCTGACCCCCTTCTCACCCAGCGCCTGCTTTTTCCAGTACTGCTGCACGTGCCTGCCCATGCACAAAAGCAACGTTAACAGAAATCCACTTTTGCAAAATCTGACAGGTTTTCTCTCACAGCTGCTTGCATCTCACATGCGAGCGATTTTAGGCACTAGAAATCAGTGATAACCCACAACAGCAGATGTTTCTCTTCTAAGCACAACATTTACCTGAATAAACAACCACCCATACTCACCTGGCCACATCCCCACAATTAGTATTTGTAAGAGAAGCTGGGATTTTTAGGGACAGTTTCTTTCCACTTCCGTACCCCCAGAAAGTACTCTAGTGTGCATATAACTCTTCACTTGGGTTGACTTACTTACAGTAAGTAAGGATGAGAGACCCTAAAGCACTTCAGCAACAGCCTCTGCTGTGCCCACATGAAGAAACACCTGTGAATAAATCACTGCTGCCCTTCAGTAAAAAAACAAAAACAACACATGGGAACAGGAAGTAAATGCACATATATTAAAGGTCTAAATTAAAGTTTTCCCCAAAAATACACAGCTCAGCAGAGCCAAAGACCAAAGAGCCACAGAGAAACACCTCCCAGATCTGGTGGCCACATCTAGCCCAGCTGCAGCTTGCTATGGGTGTCGGGGCACGAGGGGTGGCAGCGAGCCGCCCTGCCAGCTCCCACCCTACCAGCGCTCGTCAGCCCAGGCTTCACTACAAGGAAAAACCACCTCCCCACTTTGCTCCAATACTCCAGGAAAACCCTGTCCTCGGGAAACTTGCAGCTTGTCCGTTCAGTGGCCGCTTGTGCTATTTGACAAGCGAGTTTTGGAAGAGCAGAGCCAGGCACGTCGGTGGTGGTGAGGAGGGGGCTCAGGGTGAGCATCTCAAAATGTCGCATGCCCCAGGATGTAGCGCCAGTCACCGCACAAAAATTCCAGGTGCTTTAACAGCAGCTGTGCGAGGAGGTAGTGGTGTTTTATAAATTTATGCCATTTATACCTGAACTAGCCAGTTTTATACCCTGACCTCGCCGTTCAGGCAGGGTTCCCCAGGAGCTCAGGGAAGTAGAGGGGCAAGAGGGCAGCAGTGCCTGTCGCGGCACCAGGCAGAGCTGGGCATCATTCAACAGGCACAAAACGTTCCCAGCAAAAGGCTTTTTATTCCACTAGATGGTGCCCAAGCCTTGCTTATGGGTATTGCCTAACGGCGTGGACAAGGCTGTGGCCAGGACAGGGGACGGAGGCGGCTGGGCACCACGCCGGGGTCCAAAAAACTGCATACCTGCCAGTCCCAGCCTTGCCAGCAGCGAGACCCCAAAACCAACCCCTTCATTTGCCAGGCAACGGCATACGCCGAGCCTGAGCTCCCTGGAGCACTGCCGTGGTCCATCAGACTTGGGGTGTGACGTGCCGTGGCAATTCCAGGGGCTAGTCGCCCAGCCCAGGCTGCCAGCAGCCCTGTGGCCCCTTTTGCTCTGAGCTGGGTGGGCTGGCACAGGAGGTCCTTGAGCCTTTGGGAGTCTTGTGGATGCTGCCCCACGCCTGGGAAGCTGCAGGCAAACCCCTGCCCCAGGTTGCTTAAAGCTCCATATCCCCGCAGCACTGGCACCAAGCTGCCTGGCGTGGCTCCCCTGGGGGCACTGGGGCCTGATGCCCTGGTGTGAGGTGCAGTAGGCACATGCAATTTTTGATCCTTTCTGCTGGAGAGCATGAGCTCTAGCAAGGCAGAGCCCTGACAGCTGGTGCTACTGATAGCACCAGTGAGATATGTGATGTTATCCTTGTCCTGGAAGTCCCAGCATCAATCACCCATGCATGATCCCTAAGAACCAAGTCTATGGCCCAAAACGGGACCTGCCCCTTCCCCACATGCAGCCGCCCAGAGGACAGCGGAGCAGGCGCTCTGCAGGTACATCGCTGCCATCGTAACTGCTCCCACCCCCTCTCACCCCATGGGCACAGCGCCAGCGGAGAGTCCCCTCCCGTGGTGCTGAGGGCGGCACCTGTCCCCGCGAGGCTCCACACCGCTCTCACCGTGCCGTTTGCTCCGGCGCTTTGCCAGGCGCACCAGTTTTAGCAGCTTCTCGGACAGAAAAAGCAACCTGCAATTGCATAAACAGTGATTAACTTTGAGCACCACCGGCGGCACGGCTCCAGGGTGTCGAAGCCCAGCCTGGTTCGCGTGTGGGGCCCAGTGGTGGGAATGGCGGTGGCACAGTCGAGGTGTTGTGGTGCTGCTGGAAGGGCAGTGGGGCCGGCAAGCGCCCCGGCAGCATGCTGGGGGGCGCAATGGGGATTCCTCGTGTGGGAGGTGGACAAACCGAGGGGGGAAGTGCTCTGTGGGTCTCTCCAGGCACTGCAGAGGGAGGTGGGTGGCCCTGGGCAGGAGCCGGTGGGGTTTGATACCCCAAGGGAGGGATGTGCGGGGCCAGCTGGCCAAATTGCAGCCCCAGAGGTGATGGCTGGGCCAGGGATGTGCTGAGGCCAGAAACCGCGCTGTGCCTGGGGAACAGCCCCCCTGCAGCACGCTGCTCACGGCAAAGCAGCTGCCTGAAGTCCTGCTGCAAACACCAAAGTCAGCAGAGCCTTAGGTACAGAAATGCCTTTATTTCTCCATTAGGCTGGAAGTGAAACTGCGAGGACAGAGGCTTTTTCTCACCATTTATTTACTCGCTTTGCATCACTGCACGAACAATGCTACCCTATGCCGTGTAGCATGATTGCTGTTACATGGCTGTCTAGCACAGCAAACCCATGCATCACTGTCGCTGTGCTGGACACAGCCCCCCCTCAAATTAACAGCAGGATTGCATCAACCAGTGATTTTTGGCTCCTTGGCTGCGAAGCACCGCGCGACCCCCAGCAATGTGCAGGGTGTCCCTCACCCAGGCAAGAGCAGTGCCTGCAGCGGGGATGCTGTGGGGGGAACGACATGTGGGACCCCCCAACTCCACCGCTG
>NW_009219274.1:0-258 GCF_000690835.1 Fulmarus glacialis
TAACGTAATAAAGTTACGGTATGAGACAGAACGGAGCTCTCTGTTCCTCTGCACTGGATTGCTTACGGGAGCGTTTTAGGCCCAAACAGCAGAACAGGACTTAGCAGCTTCCTAGTAGTTTCTATCCAAAGAGTACAGAGCCCCAACAATATTAAATCTGAGAAAATAACTATTTTATAGGTAGGATTATTAAAGCAAAAGTGCTAAATGGCATCAGCAAGTGCCTCAGAGCACCTGAGCCGGCTCTGGGAGGACCCG
>NW_009219274.1:494-797 GCF_000690835.1 Fulmarus glacialis
CGGGAGGGAGAGGTTTCTCCAGCAGACGTTGGTGCAGACAGTTTTGATAACAGCACCCATACTACTAGGGTGTTTGTTTGACCCGGCCATGGCTTTGGCCCCACTTCTGGGGTCTGTCCACCCCAGCTCCGCAGGTCAGAGCTGTGCAGGGAGCCGGGCAGGCAGAGAAGCTGGATGCTAGGGCTCGGGGTGGCAGGGGAGGGCAGAGAAGGGTGCGTGGGGAGGCGGGAGTGCCGTGGGGATGCCATGCTGGCCCATGGGCCCATGCCTCAGCCCCGGCGTTGGGCAGGGCAGGGGGGACCA
>NW_009219274.1:943-3029 GCF_000690835.1 Fulmarus glacialis
CGCTGCCCGTTGCTGCCTGCTGCCCAGGGCTGCCCCAGGCCAGGCCGCGGCACCTTGCTGCTGGTAAGTGGGAGCCCTCCCGCGCTGCCAGCGCTGGCTCCGTGCTTGGGATGGGGGGACGCGGGTGACCTGCTGGGGAGCATCGTGGATGCAAACCCAGGCAGCCGTGGAAATGCCTCTGCCTATACCTTTATAAGGGAACCTCTGCAAAAAAAAAAAAAAGAAAAAGATCATGCAGGAGGAATGTATTCTCAGTTTGTGCAGAGAGCAAAGCAAATTTCTTAGGAGGTTTTTTCCACTTGTGCTGAGGAAGCTCACAGCCTACTCAGGATTGCCACAAGTTGTGTTTGGTTGGGTTTTTTTTACAGAACCTCATTGAAACTAGGCAAAAAGTCCTAACACGGTAATTTTAAACGTTAAAGCTGTTTTTAGTTCACCAAAGCCAAAACAAATCTTGCAGAAATCTTAGTCTCTCTCAACTCAACTATCATTTTGCTGGTCAGTGCTTTTCAGTGAAATACTTAAAATCTCACAGCAGGTTTTTCAATTTTGTTCACTTTAACATTTTGGCAGTCATGAGTTTATTCGGTTTATCAGGTAGGAATCCTGAAGATTCACTCCTTCACTTTTGCACCATCCCTTGGCAAATACAATTATTCTGGGAAAAAAAAGGGGGGCTTTTATCTTTCTTTTCAGAAATAAAAGGGAAAAAAACCCCAAAAAATCAAGAGAGTGGTCACTCTTGTACTAACATTCAATCACAAATGTTCGTGGGGATTTCCTCATCACATGCACATATATCTCGAAGAAGATTAATGATTGCAGTGCTGAACAGGTTGGATTTTTTTTTCCTGAGCAGGGAGCACGATTACATTCTAATCTGGAAAAATAGATACACCAGCATATCTCTGTTTGGCTTGTAACTATCTGAGTAGCTTCTGGGATTTGTTGCACAATATTTGTTAAATGGCTTAGTGGAAAAAAGAGCACAAAAGAAGCTCTAAAAATTATTATGAGAAACCTTGTGATAACAAAGAATATTTCCTCAAATGGATTGGAAAAGAGGAGACAATCAATATAGCACATCAGTCATTTTCCAAACGGAAAGGAGCTCCTGTCTTTGTGGTGACAGGAGAGATTTTTTTAATTCAATCTTAAAAAAAAAAACAAACTCTGACATTGGTCCTGTGATGGGAGGTTTTTCAGAGGACAAAGGAGGGTAGAAATAAGAGGGAAAAAGGAATATATTCTTAGTCTTATAAGCATTTTTTTACCACTGTAGTTGAATAAGGGCCAGATGCTGTTTATTTCAAAACCAAGACAAAAGACAAAGAGAAGAGCAGCTGTGCAGAGACAGCGAGCGCTGCAGCCCGGGGTATGGGCACCATCCTTCGGCTATTACTCAGCACACCAAATTAACCTTGCTATTCCAGCAACGTCCCCGCTGAGATAATTATGTATTTTTACATGACTGTGTTTATGGCATGTGAGTACAAAGACCAGCTAAGGGTCTTGCCAGGAATAGCATCTAATGTACAGCAAAACCAACTTGTTGCCACTGCACTGCCAGGCCACGGAGAGAGTTATTGTTTTCTGCAGCCCGGCAGGACAGAGACAGCCCTACAGACCTGGGCTGTGTCCATTAGGATTTCTGTGCCTGAAAGGATCCAATTTCACTGTCCTATTAGTATCAGATAATTAAGATGAAATGAACTTAAAACCTGCATTTACGTTTTATCCCCCCTTGCCTGCTATGCGGGTCTGTATAATAGCCTGGGTGGGCTGCACAACATCTGTCAGTAGAAGAGAGTAATTGTCCCGGGCTGGCAGGGCAGGACGAAAGCTCTCCGGGTCCCGGCACAGACTGTATTACCCCAGGCTTCCCGTGGCTCCGGTCCCGCATCAGGCTCCAGCCCAAATCTGTCTCCCATGGCCAGATCCCTACCCCTACCTGACGTACTGCTCTCCTTCTTTCCACATCCCCGGGGAGGCAGGGGGTCCCGTCCCCACCATTTCCCAGAGAGGTGGACCTGCCTCACCCTGGGCACACAGCCGAAGGATGGCTGCAGGATGTGTCCTCAGCAGG
>NW_009219274.1:3048-10025 GCF_000690835.1 Fulmarus glacialis
CGCCTGGTGGTTCCCTTCTCTCCCCTTTTTGCAACAGAAACGTATTTTAACAGAGACAATCAGTGACTTACCTCCTAATTCTTCTTTGGAAAACCAGTCCTGCCTGCTGGGGCCATGCAGTGGGGTCTGTAACCCCCATTAGTCTGGGGTGTGCCCTCCCGCAGCACAGGGAGGTGTATCTGCACCTCTGGGCAGATACAGCCTCAAAAACTGACCCTTTCCTGCCCCGAGCACTTGGCACAGTACTAGATTGGCCCCACTGGAGGGGAATGAATCTCCCTATGAGCATGTTTTCACTTAAATTACAAATAGCATTACGGTAATGTCGAAAGAAAGAAGACTGGAGATTTGCCCTGAGCCACAGATAATGTAAATGCTTAGTTTTACAAAATGCAATATTTCACCTAGCATCATCACTCATATATTTTGCATTTTAGGTGGTGATCCTGTCTTTGCTGATGTACCCAGTGCTGAGGAGTCTCGCTCTTCAGCTGCACTCTGCCGTCACCGGCAGCTACATCTCTGGGACCCACTCCATTGCCTTCATCAACTGTCTCAACGAGCAGATTGCCAAGGATATTGCAAGGTACAGAAATGCTTCCCCTGCTTGTCTGCTTGAATTGTTCGAAAGCAGCTTCTTGTGGAAGAAAGCCTTTCCGTGTCCCTCGAGAGGAGCTGCACTTCTCTGTACTTTGCACTTCTATCTGAACGGTGCTCCTTTTCTCTTACACTCTCTCTCTTTCTCTCTCTCTGTATCACATACCCACTTACCAAGAGCTGTGCTTTCTAAAAGAAAGCTGACAATTGCCTCTGAAGTCAATGCCACGGTAACATCAAGCCAATTCTCAATTTATTCCACTGCCTTTCGTTTTCAAGACCCGTTTTAAAGCTATGGCCCTAAATCTCTGGGTCCTCAGATGGATTAAGCCCCAGCCGCATGTTCTGTGATCTGCCACAGTCCTTCTTCTTTTCTGGAACAACACAGATAAATTCCAGGAGAAGCGTTTATGGAGAGGGACAAAGCACAGTACACTGCCATGAAAATAAATAAAAGACGAAAGTGGTCCACAGCAAACAGAGAACAGGCACTTGTGAGGTACCACCTGGAAGCCTGCACTCTGCTCACCAGACAAACTTCAGGGAATGAGGGCTTTACCTTGATTTTTTTTTCTCTTCTAATGTATGAGATACTTTGCATGATATTTTGCATGCAGTTTTTTTCACATATCCATCAGTCCCTGACTCAATAGATGGTTTGTTCAAAGTACTGAAACCGTGTTGACTGGGGAAATGTTTATGATGGACCATTAAGTTTCCTGCAACACCTCCTGCGCTGTTTTCCCTGCTACCCTGCTGCTTGCCAAAAACTCTCCCTGTCCTCTGTAAAGTGTTCCCAAACAGTCATTCAGGAACTAACAGGCTACTGAAAGGGATTTTGTGTCACCTTAAATACTGCAACTGTATTAAGAAATACAAATAGAATATATCTGTACCACTTGATGTCTTCTGAAAAAAGGAGTAACTGTACATGGCTGCTGAAAAGAGCCTCAGTTCCTGAAAATGCTTCATCTTAACAGCTTTGCAAATGTTTTCCATGCTTTGTTCCTTATCTTGCAGGGAAGGGAGAGGAAATAAATCACTCCCCATTGCTGAGATATATGTACTTTGGTTGCGTTTTTATTGGTGGAGTAATTATTTCTTTGTTTCGGAATTTGGATGAATAAGCCATGGTTGTAGATGATGACACAGGGCTTTTACACTTATTTTCCCACCCATGGTTTTCCTGGTGCTGTCATGTTTATTCTTCCTTTACGTTGCTCAGTGAAGCACTCCCTTTGACAGATCAGACTGCAAGGAAATTTTCTGCTGGTTTTAAGGAAGAGGAGTTCAGGGTTTGTGAAAGCAGAATAGCTGCAGGTAGAATTGAGCATCTGGCTTGTTCATTGCATCAGTTCTAACCCAGTTTATCTGGATTACTATTAACTTAAAATCCTCAGAAGAAACCCCAAGTCCACACAGGAGATCTAATCTCTCCCTTGTGCCTGTTGTGAGAAGTTGACCCTTTTGGGCTGGATGGTGTGGCCATTGCACCTCACATAACTTAGCTAACACCCGAGCAGCCTGTCAGCCTCTGGTTCTGCCTTAGATTTGCACATACCATTTTCTTTGCTTTTCTCCTTATTAATATTTCATCTGTCTCAATTCAGATCCTATTGTGAGGCAGGGACAAAGAAACACACATTAAGTACCCAACCCAAAGATATCATGTATTATGCAGACTTTTTTCCACAGATCACGTTCGGCTTCTTACAACATTTCCCGTTCCCATGGTGGCCACTTGTTTCCGCTCAGCTTGCTAGAACAAAGTTCAGGATCTCAGTTAGGATCACAGTTTATTGGGACAGAGCAGAAGCAATTAGAAGTACTCACCCAAATCAAAAGGTTCCTGTGCAAGTGACCTGGAAGTTGCAGGCAACAAAAAAAAATGATTCATGCCATGTGTCTGACATGATAAAGACAGCAGGGATATCTCCGTTCGTGCTGCTGCAGTTTGTTGGTCTACAGATTAACTCAAGATGCTTTACAAGCATTAAATGCCTCCAACTGGCTACACACGGTGAGAGCAAACAACCCGGAGCCTCCTCGGATGGCTGTCCTCTCAGGCCATGGTTCCTCTGAGCCATCGGCAGAGAGAAGTCCATCTCTGTCGCCTTGCTGTGCTTAAACATTAAAGCTGATCCCATGAGTTAGCTGGGTCCAGGCGCTGGTTCTCCAGTGCACTGCTGGAGTGGCAAGACGTCGTAGGATCATCGGGAAGGGCTGCTTTCCTCCCAGCACCCGGGCTGCTCCCGATTCCTCCCTGCCCCACAGCAGAGCCTGTGCAGCCCCACAGGGCCACCTTTGCCTTATGCTCGTAGTTGCAAGGTATAAACTTCTACAAACAGACAGAGAAAGCAGGGATGATAATAAAGATGTGCGAAGGAGCTTATACACATTCAAACAAGAGCTCAGCTTTCCTTAAGGGTCAGAGGCCAGATTGCAATGCATGATGCAGTTGCACATTAGCACCCTGACCAGGGTGTCCTCAGGTCGCTGCCGTGGGGGAGGCACCTCTTGTGCTCCTTCTGCTTGTCTTCAGGGGCATACTGGCCAGTTTTGTAATCGCCTCCAGTCTGTACCCTGGATGCAAGGACAATGAATTTTTAACTTGCTCTGAGCCAAAAACATCCTGGAGAGCGTTTCGGATTGGAACAGAAGTTAATCGGAATGGTTTTAATTCTTTGGCTCACTAAGGGTTAATTTTTACAGGTTGTTGAATCGAGCATTCCAGTATCTAATAAATCCTGCCTTCTCTGCAGCTCAAGGTCATCTAGAAGTTAAATGTTTGCATTGTCAAAGCACTTGGTACAACATAGTGCCTGGCAACACCAGTGTTAAAGAAAACCAAAGGTGAAGTCACTAGTGCAGTGCCTTTAACAGAGCTGCCTGCAAGAGGGACGGGGCTGCCATCTCTGTGAGAAGGGCCCAGGCATTGCTGTGGTCAGAAAACACAACATTTGACATAGTTCTTCTAAAAATCCACCCTGAGATTGCTTCAGTACCCTTTAATCACTTAAATATCACTTCTGCTGGCAGACCCAAGCAGCTCTGCAATAACAAATCATCCCACAACTAAAGGAGGCAGCTGGAGGGAAGGAATTTATTTGGGCTTCAGATTTCTAGGACGTTTTGGGTAGAAAAACCTTGATGTTGTTAATTTAACAAGAGCCACATTTAGTCTGCCATGCGAGGAAGAAGCACAGTTTGACAGCATAAATACAGGACTGGGAGACAAACCCCTTGGTGTCTGTCCCAGACCTGGTTCTCGCGGCCCCGTGGCTCAGCCCCTGCCCTGGTGTCCCCGCGGCGAGATGGGCGCAGGGCTGACGCTGGGCAGGATCCTTGCACCGTGTGAGGCACAGGTCCTGCATGTTGCTCTGGGCCAGGAGCAACACCCAACCTTCCTGCTTGGCGGGGGGACAGCGGGGAGGGTCCCAGAGCCATGCCAGGAGGACCTGAGCTGAAGCAGCTCCAGCTGGAGGTCACCTTTGCCTCTGCTTTCCCAGGATAATAATTAACCCCAACTCCCCCATGTCCAATGTCAAAGCTGGTGCTGGCGGTCAGGGGCAGCACGAGGGAATGTCCCTGTGGCTGGGGGCAAGCACTGAGCCGCAGCGAGCTGGGGACAGGCACTAACTCCCCCTCCTGTCTCATCCAGGGCCATCATGGATAAGAAGCTGGCTGCCTACGTGAACATCCTGCCGAAGAGCTTGGCCTTGTAAGTTGAGCTGAATATTCCCCAACGGAGAAGGCTGCTGGGTCTGTTTGTTGTTGCAGATGGTAGAGATGATCCTCACCCGTGCAAAGTGCGCTAAGCTTATTAAGGAGTGCAGACGCTCCGACTGCCAGTGGGGACCATTTATTTATTGGTTACTTAGCTACACAGAGATCTAGCAAAGAGCAAGGTGATTTATGGTCCTGAGGACATAGGCCCGGTTTTTAGAGAATCTAAAAAGAAGCTAAGATAGGGACCAGAAAAGGCCTTTACAATATTAAGCAGCACTTTCAGGAAGGAAGACGGTATCTTTGACCTTGAAATATAACCAGCCTGCAGGTTATCCTCAGCCATCCATGCAAAGGGATTGCACTTGTTAGAGGGGTTAAAGAACAAAGCCCCGAAACAACCATTTGCTCACAGGAGCACCCTGGCCTGGCCCCACATCGCAGCCTCCCCACAGCAGGGGCTCCTCCCAGCACCCCCCCAGCCTGTCCCATAGCCCAGCTGAGGCTGCTGAGATAGGGCAAACCCAGTAATACCCTTCTTCCCCTTACGCTTCGTTCCCTACGAGCCACAATGACCAGAGCCGAGTTGCTCGTGCACAGCCCTGCCTGCTCCAGCTGGTTTCTTCTCCATGCCCTGCTCAGGAGACGCCGTGACGCCTCCGAATGCCTTCTCGCGCAGGAACCCAGCGCGCAGATGAAATCATGATGGCCTTCTGTCAACATCAATGTTTTGAAAGGTCATATCTGACTCACAAGAAGTACATCTCCTCTCCTGCAGGGAGAGGAAAAAAGCATGATGCTGCTGCGCTCAGCCTCCCAGCTGCAGCCACGCCATGGTCCCTGCAGGCACCGTCCCCCGGCCGCTTCTTGGAGCAGGGCCACCACCACACGGCCCTCCATGGCCACCCCAGTCCCAGCTCCTTTGCCCTGCCATCCCCGCTGGGCAGCTCTCTCGAGGCTGGCACAGCCAAGGAGGCTCTGCTCTGTAAATCCAGGGTGCTCAATCACGTGCACAGCAGACTTTTGGGGCCAGGGATGCTTCTTGAGCACCACGTTGTAAAGGAACCGCCATGTGCGGAAAGCACCACGCAGGGAAACTAAACCCCCCAGGGAATCGGCGTGGCTGCACACAGAGCTGTATTTGCTGATGCTTCTTTTCTTTTTAATCTAGGTATTTCTGGAAAGGGGAACTGGAAGAATCCACTGAAATACTGCTGGTAAGTGACAATTCCCATCGCGAAAATCCCTGTCCCAGACAGCCCCAGCCAAAAGGGGCTGCACGGTGTTTGGGGAGGGTGGCACCAACCTGCCCGAGATTTGGGACAGTACCCAGGGACCCCGAGCACCCGCCTGCGGGCATGGCAGAGGTGGCCGGGGGTGGCAGCCCACTTGGCCCCTCGTCTTGCCACCACAGGGGACATCCGCTGGGAAAGAGCCCAGGAAGGGCTCCTATCGCACTGCTGGGTGCCAGCCGTGCTGGATGGGTGCAGTGGAACTGAGCATGCAGGATTGCTCCGTCCTCTTTACCTCTCCCCTGGTTTTTGTTTCGTTTTATTTTTTTACTCTCCACAGTTAGTGAAAACAAGGACATCCAAAATAGGCGAATTGTCCAACTACGTCAGGTGAGGCTCTGGCTCCGTGGGAGCACTGGGTTTCCTCTCCAAGGTATGCTGCCATCTCATGCTCAGGCTTTGGGAGTCAGGTTCCTTGAGCCCATTCCCATCCAGGGAGGGTTTAAGGGCTCCTGATGTACCTTGCGAGCCAGAAAAAAACAGAGATGGCATCAGCAAAAAAAAAAAGGTTGGCGGGAATATCAACTGTTGGGCTTCAGCCAGCCCCTCCCTACTGGGCACAAGGAGGGATTCTCCTTCTCCTAACACAGGTTATTCCCGGGCTGCCTCCTGGCAGGATTTCCTGCATTTCCCAAGCTGAGTGGTGAGTGCAGCCAGCTTTGGGCCAGGGCCCCCGGCAGTCAGCTGCTGGCTGTGGTAAACCCCAAACTCAAAGCAAAATTCTCACGTGGCAAAAAGAAGATGCGGGTGCTTTGAAGTCAGTGGAGAGCGTGGGGCAGGGCTGGGGCGCACCGCTGGGAGCGGAGACCTCTGCTTCCTGCGCCTGCGAGCGGGAGCGGGTCTGTTCTGCCGCGGGGCTGTTGGTGACACTGTTCCTCTGCGTCTGTTTCCACTTTAGATCCATCCATCCCTTTGAAATTCCTGAAATCATCAGCCTGCCTATTGACCAAGGAAACCCTCTCTATCTCAAATGGATAGAGGAAAGTGTCCCACGGGACTAACTGAGAAGTGTAGAAAGCACCTCACTTTTGGGGAGACTAGGTGAAACGTGCTGAGCCGCGCTGGTCTCCCTGTGCAGGCAGGAGTTCGCACATGCAGGGAGGCAGCTTATATCTTCACGGGTTTGCTATAACACAGAAGCTTGGGATTGAGAATCTCATTTGCACTCCAGACATCCCCTCCTCGGCCTGACCCTGTGCTCCAGGGACCACCGAGCAGCCCGGAGACGGCGGAGGCCAAAGCGGGGAAGGGCTCTGTGCACCAGGGGCTGTTGCAGCATTGCAGATGAGGATACACAGAGATGCTCGTGTCAGGACACTGCAGCACTTGGGGGCTGTCTCAGGCCCCCAGCAGCAAGTGCCA
>NW_009219275.1:0-9622 GCF_000690835.1 Fulmarus glacialis
GAATTTTTTTTTTTTTTCCCCCCCCGATTCTCCCCCCCATCCCTGGGTGGGGGGGGAGAGGGGAGGTGTAAGCGAATGACTGTGTGGTGTTTAGCTGCCTGCTGGGTTAAACCACGACAGGGCATGAGAGGGAAATCTGAGTTTATTTCCTGATTTTTTCTAAGCAACATGACGTCCATGTCTTGGCAAATTAACCTCCAACCCTTAGGGATGGCGAGGTGCCGTTCCTCTCTGCTCTGCAGTAGTCTGTTAACAAGAGATTGCTACCAAACACTTCATTTTTCCAAATAAACAGTAAACTGTGGGTTTTTGTATATGAAACTTTTAACATTGAATTTTTGGATGATGACTTCTAAGCATTCAGGGGGAAACAAAAGGTTTGATTTACAACACTATGCATCGTTATTACGAGAACCTGAAAAGCAAATGCTTTAATGTTTGGGACAAGTATTAATACCAAAGTCTTCCACTTTCCTGATTTAATGTACATCTGTGAAATTTGTCTTCTGTAGGACTTGCAGGGAAAGTGCCAGAAATCCTTTTCCAGACTAGATTTTTTAATGTAATTTCAAGATAATACCCCTGCTGGTGATGTTTCCTGATAAAAGATGAGACGGGCGTTGGTCATAGATGGCAGTGCTACTTACGTATTTCATAGAATCATAGAATCATTAAGGTTGGAAAAGACCTCTAAGATCATCGAGTCCAACCGTCAACCCAACACCACCATGCCCACTAAACCATGTCACTAAGCGCCTCATCTACACGTCTTTTAAATACCTCCAGGGATGGCGACTCCACCACTTCCCTGGGCAGCCTGTTCCAAGGCCTGACCGCTCTTTCAGTAAATAAATTTTTCCTAATGTCCAATCTAAACCTCCCTTGGTGCAACTTGAGGCCATATCCCCTCGTCCTATTACAAAAAAAAAAAGAAAGAAAATCTAAACAGTATATAAAACAGTGGGAAGGTATATATATTTCACGAAAGCAAACTTTTATCAATTCTTTTCTGAGACAGGATTTTATTCATTATCTAATGATTAGAAGTTTCCTTTTCAAATTCAGTAGTGTTATTTCATTAATCCTTCTCTATTTGTTTGCCATCAGGAGGCTGGTAAAATCTGTACAGAATTATGTCTTTCTCTTATTCCCATTATGTATCAAAGGATCAAGGATATCTTTGGGGTTTTTTTAAATCCCTAATCATAATTTGCATTCTGTGTTTTTTGTATATCGTTTGCTGTAAACTTAAGAGTGATCTTTGTGGTCGGATCAGTGCTTCGAAGTTCCACATAAAAATGCAATCAAATGCTCATATAACTGTAAATGCCAGATTGTTTTACTAGAAATAGTTATTACTTTATTACAGTAACTGATGTATATGCATGTGATATGTCTTGGTTATTTATTTGTTATTTTGCTGTTGATGTAGTTGGTAGATCTCAAAGCAGAACTCTTCCGAAAGCAAGAAGAATTCAAGAAAGAAAAGCTATTGAAAGATGCTGGCATCTTTGCAAAGCCCAGAACTTCTAATAAGGTAGAAATATTTTTCCATTGTTGTTTTTGTCATTCTTTCTCCTTAAAGTAAGGAAATTCATATTCAAATCTCAATAAATAAATACTCAGAGCTGTGTTGCTATTCAAATGTAAAATCTACATGATGAGGATATTCTGTAAATTTCTATCAACTCACTTCCAGGTGAGATTCTTGTGCATAGCAGAAAACTTATTTCATGCTTATGCCCATCTAAATCATCTCTTAATCTTCGTTCCCCAGGGAGCCACAGCTTTTGTAACTATAGGGAAAATTTCTCCAAGATTTTGTATCGTTCCCCAAAGGATGGAGGATGAGATACGCTTCCAGAATGACTGAACTTTCTTGATAAATGCTCTGCTATCTGTTCCTTATATCGCAGTGTATAATAATGAATACACAATTATCGCTCATGTTTCACTCATAACTGCACATTGTTTTCTATTCATTCTGTAGCTTTCTAGTAGTAGAATATAGTATTGCTGCCATCCATATTTGAAGAACATGAGGCATTTACAGTGTTATGCTGTAAACGGGCAAAGTGATTGTATTTTATATCTAAAATGAAGGTAATGAAGAATAGAAACAATTCATAGCTTTGTTATTACTTTAGTAATCAGCAAGATTGTTCTTATTAATTTTTTTAACCCTAACATCTTTGCCAGAATAGATTTTGTCTGATTTCTGAGTGGTTTTTTTTTTTTGCTTCTCAGCCTGTCTTTAACTATTATATCGTACTGCAATCTGTACAATTTTAGGACGTATCTGCTGCATCCTACAGCACAGTAGGTATAGTCTCAAGTCAAACATGTTTAAGATCTTATTTACAAAGTCTTTCACGATTGATTTCCAAAGTTTGCATTGTGGAGTTGAAATACTTTTTAATTATTATCATTTCAATATTTTTATCTATTTATTTGTTGTTACAAAATTGTGCTCCACAGAAACCAAGCATCTGGAACAAACAAAACACAGGAGTTGCAAATCGAGCTGAGAAAGATGTTGAGCAGAAGGCAGAAGAGGAGCATATATTAGATAAATCAAGGTAACTTTTAGACTCTGTAAGAAAGGAATGCTTTGTAGAACTTGTTTTTCAGTGTTTAGAAAAGCATATAAAGGAAGTTATGCATGTTTTGGACCAGCAGTTCTCATCAGAACAACCAGTAAAACTGGCATCAGTTCCTTGCTCTTTACCAGTAATGTACAAACTGCATCCCAGCAGTCTCATGCTCTAAGGATATCTGCCCTCACGTTATCATAGCTGTCTAAGTATGTCAGGTTACTGATTTTTGAAAGTCACCTTTAGAATTAAAAGCCAGGGCAGCAATACATCAGAATTCTGTAGCAAAGTGTTTCTTGGACTTGAGAGAAAATGGCTGACTTTTTTGCAAGACTTGGCTGATCTTCTAAATGGGTTAGTTGTACAATAAGATGTATGTTGAAAATGCAATTTATAAGCCATTTGCTGTTTTTCTGTAAGTGGTTCCTAGCTCTTCAAAATTGTTTTCTACCATTCCAGAAATTAGTTAAGGTTTTATCTTCATTTTCTAAAAATAACTGTAACTTCATGTTATATCTTTCTTTTCTTCGTTTGTTTTTTGTTCTGTAAAACAGTATTTCAGTATCTCATACCTGCAAATAACGGTCTAACTTCCAGTATTTATCTGACAGACCATAGTAGTTAGGATACAGGTGGAATACTTGTTTACGTCGTGTTCCTGCCTACTTGACAAATTACACTTAAGACTAATTCTGTAACTTCATTAAAATTATTTTCAGTATAAACTCTGGAACTGGATATCTATGTATCTTCAGAAAAGTCAGTTAACATTCAAAACAAAAAAGAGGCATAAGTCAGCTTCTAGTAAATATTTCAAGCACTTCCCTGTTCCATTTATCGAAGGCTAAATTGGTCATTTTGAACTGTGTTGTTAATTTTTTTTTTCTTTTTCAGGAAGAAACTAGAAGAGAAAGCAAAGCTGTATGAGAAAATGACAAAAGGCGACTTCCCAGGTGAACAAAACTAGTCTACATTGAGTATTTTTTTATATACATATAAAAATTTGTTTCTAAAGTTCACCCTAAAAGTTGGCATTTCTGACTATCTGACTATTTACAGCAGCTACACTATGAATTCACTGCTTGTCTTCTTACATGGGAAATTTTTTTGGAGTTATTCTACAAAGTGATTGACATGGGTTATTCTGCTTTGAATGGGAGAAAAAATATAGGTACTAGAGAAAATAAAACTACTTTTTGAAGGACAGCCTGTCCTAGTAAAGCACTATGGGTTTGTTTCACTCATTCATTAAGCCGGTGGAATATATTCTGGTTTTTCAATACACAATCTTAGAAAAACAAAATTAATTTATTCTCCATTATGCAGTCTTTGGATTGCATTGCTGATTTTCTGTCCTGCATTCTAATTCTTGGACCTTTACGAAGAGAAGAGGGGCAGGAGGGGAGTCTGGCTGGTCCATATGTGAATGTCAGTCATGCAGCTAATAGGGTTAGAGAATTCTAATCTCTCCCTTTCTTCTCTCACTCATTCAGTCCCTTGCAAGACTTAATTATTAAAATAGAATCCAAATCTTGCAATTAATCTCTAATGTTTTCTTTCCTAGTGTCCATCTTTGCCCCACCACTTTTCTCTACTTTTCTAAAAAGTACTTTACTTACTGACTGCTTAACTACTGCCAACACACCAAACGTTAAGCATCAAATAAGTATTTGAACTGTTACGTAACCAACCCTGTACTTCTGAAATAGTTAATGAGCGGAGAATATTTTAGGGCAAAGACTGCAACCTTTTCTGTATTGTACACAAACGATTAATTGCTTTAAAAAAACCCTAAAACTTATATTCAGAAATAGAGGTTATCACTGTGGAGCCAATTTATAGCTCCAAGTTTGTTTGGCACTGAATGAGATTTAAGTATTCCCCTATAGTGTGGTCAAGGGCATTGCTAGCAGCTGAAAAGCTGATGGTGGCTATTTCGTGTCGATTTTGTGCTCAGTTCTGTTCTTTTCATGGCTGTTCTCTTAAGAATCGATTTTCTGCCTTAGATGAAGAAACTGAGGATTTGTACCTAGTGGATTTCACTCAGAAGATCATAGACAAACAGCATGAAGTACAGGAACTGTATCAGGGCGAAGCTGCTAGAAAGACTTTAGAAAAAGAGACAGATGATGAGGAAACTCAACCTGAAATGGAAATACCACCACCCAAGGACCCAGATGAAGAATGGTTGGTACTACTGATTGGGCTAAGCTGTCCTGACTAGTCTGTTTCTTGACAATTGCGTGAGAAAATAATTTTATTCTTCAAAGTATGTGGAGTGGCATCTTTTTTTTTTTTGTTAATACTACACTTTTAGAAGAGGTGGTAACATTCTTTCATTTCATGTCTCATTAAAGGATAGTCCTTCATGTTACTTTCCTTTCCATGTAGGTAAGTAAGACTGCAATAGAATCTACATCCAGGATTTTGAGAAATATCAATCAGGGAAATGTACTATAAGTAAGACATCGTAATATCCTCTTATTTTCTTGCATAGTTTATGGAAGTTCTGATTGATAAAATTTTATGCTTTGGTGTCTTGAATTGAAATGTACTGTAGGAAAACTTCGGGTTTTTATTTTATCCACCTTCCCTTCTCTAATTGTGTGTGACTTACAAAATGAGCAGTCATTTTCGTTGTATGACCTCCTCTTAAAGGAGAGAAACTCTGACTGGAAAAAGAACACGATTTTCCAGCATTTCTTCCACTGTTTAACTGCAGCACAGCAAACAGTCTGTGACAATTTTCTGTGACATTCCAAGTAACTACTAGTTTTTCATCGACAACATTAGGAATAATTATGAAACCAGTCTGACTAAACATTTTCGTTGCCCATTTGTTTAAAATGCTTATGGAACAGAGATTTTACTTCTGGTAATCAGTTCAAAACAGCAGTAACTGATACGAAACAGAGCACCCCCCTTCTCCAGTTTATTAGGCCAAGGTAAGATTTGCAATGTAATGTTTCAGAATGAATCCAGCAGAGTACCAGAAGACTGCTAGGTTGAAAAGGCAGATATACACATTACCAGCATCTTACTGAAATTCAAGATGAAATTATCAGTGAGTGATGGGATCAAACTGCTTTGTGCTCTCATCGCTGTAAAGTGTCAGAAATTTAAACTGATACATTCTACTGTTCACATGGTGTTTTTCTATCATTGCCTACCTCTCCCATCAATGACATGTATTATTATTAATATATTGTCCCTCTCAGTGAGGCCATATCCTAATGAGGATATTTGGGTGCTGGCATAATTAATTATTAATAAAAAATAATTAATGCTAGTTATTTTGCAGCGATCTTTAGTTACATCTAGTTACATCTTTACTATAGGGAATGCAGACTATTTTTTTTCCTACTGATGTTACATTATAATAAAAAACAAAGGGCACTGAGTATATACTAAAGCTTTAGATATCCTTAGAAATTATGTAAACGACTTAACTTACTAAAAGCACAGATCTTCAAAAGTTTGGTTTTTGGGAACTAGATTGCGAGTCATACTTTTTCAGATGTAATATTAATTCTTTAGAATGGGATAATTGAGGCAGCTTGATGCTAAATAACTTTTTAGCATTACAGGACACTAAGTACAGCTCTTAACAGCTTTTTCGACAACTGTAAATTAAGTGTTCAGTACTATAAAGGGTTGAATAAGAAGCACAATACGTGCTTCAAAGGAACATTTTGCTTGCATTTTAGTCAGCCTTTGTTATGCCAGTTGAATGAACGCTATCAGCCTATTCTAAATGAGCTTTAGACTGATAATTGAAATACATTGTAGCAATTTCATATCCACAAGAAGTCAATGCCACATCATTATTTTCACCATGGGAAGCAAATAGTAGGCTCAGTTTTATTTTGGTGTGAAAACTACCTGACATTGTAACTTTTGAACATTTTTTTACACCATCTTATTGCCAAGGCAAACAGCCAGCTCAAAGTGAGATTGAGTAAATGTCTGTGATAAAACTGTCATATGCCCTGTTCAGAATGCATCCTCTTAACCTGTGAGTCTGTCAATTGGAAGGCAGAAGAAACTGTCACACATGGGGAGACTGAGAGGTGATGAATACTCTTTGGAAAGTGTCACTGCTTCTATCTTCTGGTTAAGAGTTCTGTAAATTTGCAAATAGAAGTTCTACATCAAATCTCCTTTGCTTTCATGACAGGGTTGATTATGTTGATTTCTTGGGCCGATCTAGACGCTGTATGAAGAAGGATTTGCCAAGTCTACTTAAAATGGATCAGGAACTTCAGGGGAAAAGGTGTGGTTTCTCTAACAGAAGTGCATGTTTCTTGCAGTATTTAACATACATATTTTTAATGAGAACGAAGAGAGGCTGTTCTTTGTTATCCCATTCTCAGTCCAGAATTGTTGATGCTACTGCTTTCTCTAGATATACTTTACACCAACTTCTGCTGGTTACTACATTGTGCCTTAAAGAATAGACAGAGAAGCTACAGAGCAATTGTGCATGACTGTGATTTTATCAAAAATTCCTATTACAAATTCGTATAGTATTCCAAGGCTTCTATTTTATTTCATCCTCGCAGTTCACCATATGTGGCTGGTGTATTGGTTTTAAATTGCAACAGAATGGAAGCCATGGATATCAAATAAAAGCCCAAATGAAATTTTAATAAACTACTGAGGCACACTCTTTGATGTAAATGCTGACCAAATCTAAAACGTTACTTAGGGAGCATAGCTTGCAGAGAAAAGTTCTAATAAATTGACTTAGCAATCTCCCAGATATTTGATGCATCTTTTAAAACTGTGGTCCTTGTCTGGAAATTGTATTTTATTATACCTTCCAGAAAATGCCAGAGAAGTGATTCCTGGTTCTGTTTAACCTGGAAACTGATTATAGTCTTTTAGCAATTCCAAATTCATCATGGCATTCAAAGTGAATTTGTTAGATCTCCGTTTGTTTGTTTTTGCTCTTCTGTTAAACAGCTGTTTAACAGCTCTTCTGTTAAAATTATTATGGCAGCACTGAGAATTGTTTTCAGAAAATAATCTAAAGGCACTTTAACTGAGCCTTTACTGTTGCTGAAGTGAAAATTCTTTCACACTAACAACTCATTAGTGTGTTCTCTATATTTTAAACATAAGATGCAGAATATGAGTGCTTTGAAATTGCAGTTTCTGCATTGATATGGATGACCGTCAGTCAGCAAAACCGGCTTTAGCTAGACAATAGAAGATCCTGCTGCTTCTCTTTGGAAAACAAAAATATTTCCCATATTGGGTATTAATATTTGGCATGGACTTCTAGGGTAAATTAATGGCTAGCTTTTTGTTATTTCGAATACCTTTTGTTTTCTTACATTAAATCTGAAATGTTTCTATATGTGGTTGCTAGCACCCCAACAGATGCCAATAAAAGTGATTATTTCATCTCCCATTCTGTGATTTGATAATGATTTCATAAAGCCTGTAAGAAAGGATATGATTTTGTTTAAGTGTTTTAATAACGTTATACTAGTACCTTGTTTCAAAGGTGGTTTTGTATTTCTGTCTTCACCACGTACCATCGTCATCAATGCCGCATCACTAAATGGTGCCTACAATGATCTATGTTTTGTAAAAACTGCAACAGTGGATCAGACCCAATCATACTTTCACTGTTTGATACTGTAAAACTGGTAAGTTCTGCTCTGTAATCCCTAACTTTTTTTTTCTTTTTTTTTCCTTTTTTTTTCTTTTCTTTTTTTTAATTAGTCAAGGTCCTGATGGGAATACTCTGTTATCTGAAGACATGAGAAGAGAACTTCAGAGGCAGCAGTGGGAAAAAGAAGAAGAAGAAGCCCTGAGAAAACCCATGGGACCTATACATTATGAGGACATTCGAGAAAATGGTATACTTTCATACTTTGTATCACTTATCTTTATATCACCAAAGAGATTAGTTTTAGAGGAAGCAAGGGAAAGTTGCTTTTTGTGCCTTTATGGCAAAGTGTAGGTATGTGTTAAGCCACATGTGTAATAACCATTCACATTACCAGTACATCAATCTAGATTTATTTTTCCTCAAATTGTATTTTTCTTAAATGTTTTTTTTAAATTTCATTACCTCCTCCTGTGTTCTCCTTCAGAAAGCTTCACTTCATGCATCATTTAAAACAAGCCCCTTTCTTAGCCATCTAAAACTAATGCAGTGTATGTTGTTTGGAATAATTCAGTGCCTGAAAGCACGATGCATGGTGCTTGTAGTTACTATCAATTATAAACTGAGTGTAACCTAAATTTATTGATTTTCTTCTTCTTTTCAGAGGCCAGACAGCTTGGTGTTGGTTACTTTGCCTTTTCTCGTGACAAAGAACTTAGGAATAAACAACGGGCAACACTGGATATGCTAAGAGAGCAGGTATGAGTTTAAAGAGCAAATTGGGGTATGAGGGCATCCTAGTTTCAGTGGTCGCTGTATTTGATTTGTTGTGTAAGTCTTATACGAGGTGATGCCTGCAGCTGACTCCAAAAAAATCGGGCCTCTTTTTCCCTGTTGAAACATGGTACTTGATGAGGATTGCTTTTAGTTGTTTAGTGAAGGAAGATAGGTAGTTGATTATAATAACAAAGGAAGATTAATTAATGTTTTTCTCTGCTGTTAAGACACTTGATCAAAGAACTAAACGTGAACAGTTAAAAGAAAAAAGGAAGGCAGCTCTAGATGCAAGGCTGTCTAAACTTCGAGCACGGAAGATTAAGAAGTTAAGGGAAGCTGGATTAGAGGAAGAGGCAGAAAAATTGGAGAATGGAGGTATGATCTGCTGCCTTTTTAAGTTAAATACTTGCTATTTCATCTTGTACTTGATCGATGGGCAGGTTGATTTAGGTTTGGACATTCAATATATTGGTATTATGTGTTCTATATATACAATTCTATAACTGTTAGGATAGTGAGAGTTCATATAATTGTGTGCAGATATAAAATCATGCCAGAAATAGCTTAATAATGCAGGTAGAAATATGATATGTAGATTGCAAGCTTTTTTTGATTCACACCTGACAGCAGG
>NW_009219275.1:9653-13018 GCF_000690835.1 Fulmarus glacialis
GGGTTAATTATGCAGGTTGAGGTTAGAGCTGCTGAAATTTTACTGGCTTTTTTTAAGATGAAGTAGAATAAAAAGTAGTAACAAGTTAATTTTGGTATCAGATAATATACACTCCTACAGTTTCAGTGCAGTCTGTAAATTGGACATACAGCTGACTTTAGGATGATGAATTTGAGTTCTAATCCCATCTCTGCGCTGTCTCCCTGATGAAACTACTAGTCACTTGTACTGTCTGTCTCCTACTGTAAAATGTAGCTAATATTTCACTGTGTCAGAATTCTATGCAAGTGATTAACTGTGAAGTGTTCTGGAAACGACAAACAGTAATGTGCCACTGCTAACTGTTACTGTTGTTCAGAAGAATAAGAATGCAATTTGTTTTCTCCAGTAAATGAAATGGAGATAACATGCTAATGTTCTTATTTTTACCTCATTTTCTAGCTTCAGTGTAACACTCAGCCCATTCCTTTTTGGGTTATTAGGCAATAGATTTTCAACAGTCCTTTTGATACAGCTAGAAAGCTAATGAAGTGTCTCTTGGTAGATATGCTTCCTGATTATCTGGCTTACCCATTATCTTTTCTGAACTAAATCCAGTAATTAAAAAAAAGAAACACCTCCCTACTCAGATGCATTTTGTTATTAGAATTAAATTAGATAACTACTATGAGCTCTATAAATGCAAATAACTCTTGCTTCCTATTGCTCCTATGAGGTTCATATAGATTTATCCCATTACTAACAAAAACTACTATCTCTTTCTGAAACATAGAGATGAAAGGTGTTACTGATGAACCGGAAGCTCCGAGAGTTACTGCAGCAAGTAGAAAGGTAGAGGTTGTCATCCAGGAGAGAAGAGATACAAAGCCTGGCGTGCCTTATGTTCGAGAGTGGGATAAAGGCAAAGGTAAGGAAATGTAGATTCAGAAACATTGTTTGGAAGCAGTGTGCACACTGCTACTTTCATTTCTATTTTGTGCCAAAGTATGGCAAGACTGAGAAGCAATGAAGTACTTTCTCCCATTGTATTGATGATTATCTAGTGTCCAATGCAATGATTGACAAGGCGTGCCTTAGTTCCAGTAGCTGTTACAATGTCCCTATAATTTTTTCTTCCATGAGTTATTCCATTTCTGGATGATCCAGAGAGGTTGACAGAATGATAGATTTCATAGTTCATAAGATTTACTGTCTTTCAGTGTGATCTTTTCTTGATGTATTTCTATAGTTTGTGCTGTGCGATGGCAGGATGTATTACACTGAAACAGGTACAGGATGATACTAAAAAGTGATCCAAGCAGAGGCCACTTCAGTGCCAATGTACCATCTTGAAGCATCTTCCTTGTCACAACATCAAGTGATTGCTGTCTTCCAGATCCTTCCCAAACCCATTAACTAATTTTGCACCATTAATCTAAGCTCATGCACGTTCTTCTAGTCTGATGCCTGACTTCTAGGTAAAAGCAAACAAGGAATAGGCAAAGCGCGTAAATGTCCACATCCTTTAGTACTCCTATAAGAGCAGCATTCCTATTCTGTACAGTACTGATATTTCCAACTTCCTTTTACTTTTCACAGTCTCTCTTTGCGTTCAGTTAATGAACATCATTGTGAGCGGAAACTTTGTGGCTCCATTAAAAACCAAAACTTTAAGGTCCTATCTGTTAAATCTTTATCCTGCCCGACACTGGTTTTTTCCTACCTCTGAGCAATCCTAGGATCTGACCGACACCCAAGCAGCACTGTACTGCACAACAAATATTACACTCAGAAAGCAGAGGACAGCTTACTCTAAAATGTGAAGTAAAATACCTGTGGTTCACTGAACATAAATGTAACAAAAGCATCTAAATTAGTATAAGAAGGGATAAGCAAAACTCCTCATTCTCTTAGATGCTTTCCTCCTTACTATTTCATATTTTTTCATATTTTTGCCAAGGCGAAGGAAGAAGTCCTGCTCTGATTGGGGCTCTATTTTGCTACATCAGACAAATGTGTAGCCCTTATGTTTCAAAATTTTCTTCTTCATTTCTTACAGAAGTCTTGATAGAAATGAATAGTGAAAAGAATTTTACTGGTTTTAGAGAATAGGTTTTTGGGGACATCTTCAGAATAGGTTTGGGGGATATCTTTTTAAGTCTGGTGATCTTGAGCTGTCATTCCATTGCAGTACTTCAGAAATATTGTTCATCAGAAATCAGCAGCTGTCATAGTAACTAGAATATCTACCACTTCTGTTGAAATAAAGAAGTTACTGGTTTTTGCCTGTGCCCACTAGAGATAGTATCATCTCCATCTTCTAATAACTAAGCTCTTCATGCTTTGATTGGTTTGTATTTTGATTCACCCCTAACTAATTAATTGTTTTTCATAACCAATGACCACATTGTTAAAGGATCTTAAAGTGACTAGGATGAGTTATGTAGAGGATGGTGGTTATCTTTAATGCTCAATACTTTTGTTCCTGCTCTGTAAAGAAAGTGGACTCTCAGCTTAGCCGGCAATCTAGTAATAGATGGAAAAGTGACTTCAAATGGCTTTATATAGCTGCATCTTCTCTGTTTGCTAATTTGTTTTCCCTCTTTTCTGACTGATCTTCAGACCCTGAAATCTATATTCAATCTACCATTTTCCCTGTTTCTAACAGAATTGATGTTTGGACAATGGTCAAAGAAACAGGAAGAACTCAGAGATGAGCGAGATCCAGAATTTGCACCACCTTCTGATTACTTCATGGGACAAAAAAAAGATGATAATTACAGAAGTCAGAATTTGAATAGTCCTGAAACCTCCTCTGAAAAACTGGAAACAGAGACAGCACAGAACCAACAGATGCCTTCCACGCAGGCCAACGGCAGCAGCAGTGAAGATGTGCCACCATCAGTGCAGGCTAACAACAGCAGTGTTCAAGATGAGGCAGCATCAACAGAGGCCTGTGGCAGTGACACTCAAGATGCACCATCATCAGCGGAGGATGACAGCAGCGATGATGAGGATATGCTGCCATCAGCACAGGCTTATGGTTATGGTGCTCAAGGTGTGCCGCCGTCGATGCAGGCTTACGGCTATGGTGCTCAAAATGTGCTGTCATCAATGCAGGCTTACGGCTATAGCACTCATGATATGCCATTTCCAATGCAGGCTTATGGCTACGGCGCTCAAGGCATGCTGCCACCAATGCATGCTTATGGTTACAGCACTCACGATATGCCATTTTCAATGCAGGCTTACGGCTACGGCGTCCAAGATGTGCCGCCAGCAATGCAGGCCTGTGGCTGCAGTGCTCAAGATGTGCCGCCAGCAATGCAGGCCTGTGGCTGCAGTGCTCAAGATGTGCCGCCAGCAATGCAGGCCTGTGGCTGCAG